>NC_133619.1:568063893-568346393 GCF_048593235.1 Sminthopsis crassicaudata
CCCTGGAACTGGCAGGCTTTACTGGCACAGAAAACATTTCCAAACATGCTCTGGATCCACTGCATGTTATGAGGTGTTAATAAAACTGTCACTTGAAGTGTTTTGGAAGCATCTCTGCCTTTTGGGTTGATGTTATGCTAATGCAGGGTGAAGATATATTACTAGTATAATCATGGATTCATTTTAAGGCATATTAAAAAAACTTATTTTCCCAAGATGCTCACTCTAGTCAATGTTCCCTAAAGACTAAATATTTTTCATAGACCCTTAGCAGCGCATAATAAATAATGAAAAATGCAGTATGATACTCTCACGTAAAAATCAAACTTACTTGGGATTTTATATATGTGTATATGTATATCATATGTGTGTATGACAACATGAACCAGAAGAATTATATATTAATACACACATATCTGTGTATCTTTTAAAAATAAAATTTATTGCAAGCTTTTGTTTTTATGTCACCGATGTTCCCACAATATGTCTTTCTTAGCCCTTCCCAGAGATCCATACTTTATAATAAATACAAAAAGAGTTCAGCACCAGCCAACAGGCCCCCCAAATTTGATATTATATGCAATATTTATATATATAACTATTCACATGCTATGTAGCCATGCATATATATATATTAATACAATTTGATTATGAGGTCTATTGAAGTGTTTTTCCCATCCCTTTCTATGCTGCTATCTCAATGGAAGTAACACAACTAAATTTCCAAAGTTTAGCAAAACTAGCCAACATACAAAAAAATAAAAAGGCTGACATATGCAATATGTATGTATCCATTATACATATATACAAATATATATATATACATATATATATATACACATGCATTTCCATTGATAAAAGTTATTAGATCTACTGAGGCACAACTTTGCTATTCCATTAATTGCTGTTACTCTCTCAAAGTAAATGATAACTGACTTTCCAAACAAGATTGTTCTTTAAGAATAATACTCATATTCTTATGCAAATTTCCATAGACCATTTTTTTCAAAGCGTAGTCCTCCAAAGAGATTGGATTTAAATGTTCTTCTGCTCAGGCAAGTATATTAGAACCTGAAAATTTAGATGGGAGGAAGAAAAACATCATCAGGCAAAGTCAAAAACATTAGGTACCACCTATGCATCCACTTTACCCAAAGATTATCCAGAATACCTTGCAGCTCTCCATTTATCTATAGATGGATTTCAATCAAATTCAGTTCAAATCTGGCCTGAGACAGTGATTTTGGGGAAAGTCATTTAACCCTGTTTACCTCAGTTTCCCCATATGTAAAATAAACTAAAGAAGGAAATGGCAAAATAATTAAGTGTATCATCCAAGAAAATCCCAAAGTCACAAAGTGTCAAAGACTTGATTAAAATGAACCAGCTATTCCAGGTGATTTAATCTATAATCTCTTTTTACACTAAGCATAGTGGAGAAGGATAACAACTCTTTTTTTGTAGTCACTGGGGAGCCATTTAGTCCATGATTTGAAATTTGCTAAATGGTTATTTATTAAGTGACCTGATCATTGTTAAGCTCTCCCAACAGACTAAACTGATGAGTTTACATTTTGGGATTAGCTAATTTACCCATGATACCAAAACGTTTGTAGGGGGGAATAACCAGATGAAACAGAGGTTCCTTTGGAATCAGTGGGACATTGGGATGCATCAAAATCTCCATGAACACAGTATGCCTTTGATGCTGGCTTTTAATATCATGCTCAGCTGGAGTCTGTTCTTACACTACCCAAGCTTCTGCTGTTTCAATCACAACTAGGAACACATGGAAAATTTCAGCTCTAGACAGATGGTATGACAAGTTACTAATAATAGATAGCATCCACTCTAATATTACCATGATATTTTTATTTAAAAAGATGTATTCTTGTGGAAGCATTCTCCTGTCTCAGTCCAAATGTAGCTCTTATTGCTTTACACAATATATCCCAGTATATGATGTCCAGTTCTGGAAATTGAGTACTTTAAAAATTAGTAATGGTACCATGTCTCTCTGTTAAAAAAAAAACAAAACCAAAAGGAGTTTGAGTCAACTAGTTGGTGAATAAAAGAGCTCAACAAAGGATGAAAAACTAAAACTCACCATCCTGGTCAATATGATCAAGGAGGAAGATAAAGAAGAAAAGAGAGAGAGAGGTTATTCACAATCATTCCTTTTTTCCTCAACTTCAGACATAGTTCCTCACTCTCAAGAGTTGTGAGTTCTCATCTATGAAATGGAAACCAATATCTCAAGAGGCAGTCAGTGGTAGTTTTCTGGGATTCCCTCCACTTGTCAGTGTTCTCCTCTGCTCCACCCCCAAATTACTCTTTATATACTCTGCATATCTTCTGTTTTCATTCATTTGTGTACCTAGTATATTGTATACCCCACCCAAGGAGAATATAAGCTCCTTGAAGAGAGAAACCAATTAATTATTTTTTTCTGTATCCCCTATCACCAAGAATAATATCTGAAATATTATTCAGTTATTGGGTCCAACTCTTCATGACCCCATGTACACTAGGTCCTTTATCTTCCATTATCTCTCAGGTATGTCAAAGTTCAGATTTGTTTCCATACACTATCTATACATCTTATCTTTGGTCATCTCCTTTTCTTTTTGCCTTCAATTTTCCCCCAACATTAGGGTCTTTTCCAATGAGTCCCATCTTCTCATTATGTGGTCAGAGTAATTATATATGACCTTAATGAATGTTTGTTGAATTTTGGAATTCAATTAAAGTGAATTGAATCTTGATTATGTAATGACTGTGTAGGGAGCTCTGTACTCAACACCCTGGGGAGTGTTTTATTTTTGTTTTTAAAAACAGGATTTCTGGTACTTGATTTAGTAAAGTTTCTATTCTTATGGCATAAAGAGTCAACATAACCAAAAATACATAGGATATAAAAATAACAAAAGCATGTGACTATAATCAACTATAGCAAATAAACACTACCATTGGTTCTAGAGTGGGAAAATACATTTCCTTTCCAATTATTCTAATCACCATCTTCATGATTCTTATCATTGCCCCCACAACAATACATCTTTCTCTAACTATCATTCTCCTAAATTTCTTGTCTCTCCTCATTAGAAGTTAGACTAGTTGCAGGCAGAGTCTATGTCAATTTTCTATTTTTACCTAACAGTGAATACAGTGCTTAACACTTAGTGAGCAGTTAGTAAATGCTTTTCCAGGCATTTGAAGAGATGTAACAAAATTAGATTATTAGAGTAATTAGAATCATGTATGTCACAGAGTCTGAGCTATGGTAGAGTATGTGATGGGAAGGTGAAGGAATAATTAAATCACCTTCATTTTCTATTTTTACAAATACAGTGCACAGCAGAATAAAGTTTCTAAGTGAACTATCTGTTTCTTAGAATTTCTGAGGCTCCATGTTCAAATTACCATTTTTTGGTCTTCTTTAACTTTTCCCTCTGCGACTAGCCTTAAGATGAATTCCTTATAGGAATAAGTTCCCATGATACCTAAAGTAGACAGTGAGTCAAATTTGTTAATGTCTCCTACCTTGTTTCCCATAAAACTGAAATCTTTTGCTCTCTGAGCACAAGGACAAAAGAATATTTTTCTACCCTGGACCATACAACACAAATACAAAGCAGCAATTGTTGATTAATGCAATAATCACTCTTCACTGTGATAGAAAGATAAATTCAGAGAGAAGAGTTAAGCAGATATCCAACATCTGTTGACTAAATGGAGAATGGATGGAAACCCTTATAATTTCTGAGTTTTCCTTTTTCATTTTTCTTAAACAATTCGCCCCCATTGGACTCTCAGAGAAAACAGAACAAGGAAAAATATAACTCAAGGATAACAGTTGGCTTTGTGAAGTTATATATTAATTGAGCAAAATCTCAGAGACACCATTTTTGAAAGAAGGTATTCCAACTCCTTTGAAGTTTGGAGAAAAGAGACGGAAAATTACAATCTCAACTGAAATAGGAGAGAAGAGAAATTGAAAAGTAAAGAAAATTAAATGTCTATGGTGAAAAAACTAGGAAGATTATGCAATGGTGGGGTAAAAAAGATAGAGAAGGAGTGCAGCACTGATCCCAGCATTAGGAAGACCTGAGTCAAAATTCAGCCTAAGGTAGTTTCTAGTTGTGTCACTCTGGGCAAATCACTTAGCTTGTCACCTCCTCATCTGTAAAATAGTGATAATAATAACCTATCACCAAGGGATATTGTGAAGATAAAATGAGATATCATTTGTATAGTACTTTGCAAACCTTGAAGCACCATGCTCACTATCATCATCATCATTAATTATGATCATAATCAAATGGGTAGAACTAAAATCTCCTATTTTTAATTCTATATGCAGCTCAGAGATATCAATAAGAAGGCCTTTCTAGATTTCCTAGGACTTTTATTTTGTACTTCAGTCCTATGTTATTAATTCTTAACTGATTTTAGTTCATCTGCCTACTTAGGAACTAGGGGCAGACAGCTGATGGAAAACAGTCCAATATGAAAAATGCAGTAAAAGCATAATAATATTTTATTTAAAAAAAAAAAACACTTTTCAGGGGAAAAGGACTGATAGTTGAGCAGCAAAGTGAGTAATAAGAACAATGGAGTCTCGCCAGTCATTAAATGATACAAAAGAGCAAAGACTTTTTCACAGAGCAGGAAAAAAAGGGGTTTTCTAGGTTTTAGCTGTCAGTAGTTCCAATTCTGTCATCAAGACTTGAGTGCTGATGCAGGTGCAATGAATCGTAGTCGTTCCACACTGAAATTTCATATTTTCTTTTATTGCCTAGGTTTTTCTTCTTTGGAACAATTCCACATGACAAAACCCAATGCAACAGAAAATGATATATTCACTGCTGAACTAGACACAGAAAAGATGATCCACTGGAAAGATATTGCTTACTTTATCCATGTTGAAAATCACCATTAAAATTAGCAAAGGTTATCACTTCAAGTGGTTTTTATTTGTTTTTCCTTCAAAAGGCCAGGTAGAAAATAATGATGTTCATGTAGTTATAGTAGTTATATGTACAATAGCAGTTGGGATAGAGTGGAGAATAAAGGAAGGTGATAGAGACCAGGCTATTTCAGGATAGTCTGGGGCTTCAAGTTTGGAAATAGAACAAAATGAGATATTCATTAGTCATCCACCAAGTAACAAAAGGATGTCAGCAACAAGGTTAGCACTGACCCAGCTCTGCCTCCATATTGGTGATACCAGGGCACTGATTAGCTTCAAGCAATATCTAAACTCAATTTATCTAAAACTCATTTATCTAAACTCAATAAAACTGCATGGATACACCTTTGCAGCAAACACTGACATTGAAGAGATTATGTGATTGTAATGAAAAGAATCAGTCAGGAGGTGAGAGTGATGAAGGTAATGTGTGGAGTAGACTGCTGGACTGATCATAGACTTATCCTCTCCAAGCTAAATGTTTGCATTCAACAAAAGCAGTGTCCTCAAAGCAAAAAGATTACCAGAAGAATTAATGCCAACAGATCAGAGCATTTCTCTGAGAGGGAACTTGGAAGGTAAGTTGACCACCATACAGTTGGCAGTAATCAGAAAAAGAATGGGCAGCTTTCAGAGATTTGGGGTAAAGCTCTGCATTTGCTCAATGGGATGACGAAGTCTCTAGAGAATGGAGGAAAGCCTGGAGGAGAGCATGATCAAAGAAGTCACTCTCCCACCCTATAATTATTCCCCAGGGAGTAATTTCTAAAAAAGATGGAGTAGATGAAGGAGTGGACAATATTAAGTACCATCCAGCCATAGTGATACCCACTGGTATTAGGTTAATCTGCCACAAAAAGAAGGGGAAATTCTTGGCTGTGATGGGGGCACCATCTACTAAGACAACTCTTTTCATTTAAAAAAAAATCTAATCATCAGTATTCTAGTGCCAAGCAGAAAAACTTTAATCTCTCTTCTTATATGATAACATTTCAGTCTTTTTTTGAAAGCTTTTTTTATTTTCAAAATAAATGCATGGGTAATTTTTCAATTTTGACCCTTACATAGCCTTTTGTTCCAAATTTTTCCCTCCTCCCCCCCCAGATGGCAAGCAATCTAATATACGTTATACGTGTTAAAATATATGTTGAATCCAATATATGTAAACATATAAGCAATTATCTTGCTACATAAGAAAAATCAGATCAAAAAGAAAAAAAAATGAGTAAGAAAACAAAATACAAGTGAACAGCAATAAAAGAGTAAGAATGTTATGTTGTAATCCACTCTCAGTTCCTATTGTTCTCTCTCTGGGTGTAGATGGCTCCCTTTATCACTGAACAAGTAGCACTGCTTTGAATAATCTCATTGTTGAAGAGAGCCATATTCATCAGAACTGATCATTGTATACTCTTGCTGTTGCTGTGTAGAATGATCTCCTGGTCCTGCTCATTTCACTTAGCATCAGTTCATGTAAGTATCTCTAGGCTTCTCTGAAATCATCCTGCTGGTTGTTTCTTAAAAAACAATACTAATTCCATAGCATTGATATACCATAATTTATTCAGCCATTCTCCAACCAATGGGTATTTACTTGGTTTCCAGTATCTTGCCACTACAAAGAAGGCTTCCACAAACATTTTTGCACATGTGGGTCCCCTTCCTCCTTTAAGATCTCTTTGGGATATAAGCCCAGTAGAAACACTGGTGGATCAAAGGATATGCACATTTTGATAGCCCTTTGGGAATAGTTCCAAATTGCTGTCCAGAATGGTAGGATCCCTTCACAATTCCACCAACAGTGTGTGTCCTACTTTTCCCACATTCCCTCCAACATTCATCATTATCTTTTCCTGTCATCTTAACCAGTCTAAGAAGTGTGTAGTAGTATCTCAGAATTCTCTTAATTTGCATTTATATAATTAATAGTGATTTAGAGCACCTTTTCATATGACTAGAAATAGTTTTAATTTCTTCATGTGAAAGTTGTCTGTTCATAACCTTTGACCATTTATCAATTGGAGAATAGCTTGAATTCTTATAAATTTGAGTTAATTCTTTATATTTTTTAGAAATGAGGCCCTTTATGAGAACTCTTAAAGTAAAAATGTTTTCCCAATTTCTTGCTTCCCTTCTAATCTTGTCTGTTTTAGTTTTATTAATACAAAAACTTTTTAGCTTAATATAATGAAATGATCTATTTGATGTTCAATTATGAGTTCCAATTCTTCTTTGGTCACAAATTCCTTCCTTCTCCACAAATCTGAGATGTAAAGTATTTTATGTTCTTCTAATTTGCTTATAATATCACACTTTATATTAAATAATGAACCCATCTCCACCCTGTCTTGGTATATGATGTTAGGTGTGAATCAATACTTAGTTTTTGCCATACTAGTTTCTAATTTTCCTAGCAGTTTTTGTCAAATAATGAGTTCTTATCCCAAAAGTTTGGGTCTTTGAGTTTGTCAAACACTAGATTATATAGTTATTGACTTTTTTGACCTGTGAACCTAATATACTTCACTGGTCAATTATTCTATTTTTTATCCAGTGCCAAATGGTTTTGATGATCACATCTTTATAATATAGATTTAGATTCAGCACAACAGGCCACCTTCATTGGCATTTTTTCACTAATTCCCTTGAAATTCTTGTTTTGTTCTTTCAGATTAACTTTGTTATTATTTTTTCTAGATCTGAAAAATAATTTCTTGGAAATTTGATTGGTATGGCACTACCAATTATTATTAGATTAATTTAGGACATATTGTCATTTTTATTATATTTGCTTCACCTGCTCATAAGAACTTGATATTTTTCTAACTTTTTAGATCTGACTTTATTTGGGTGGAAAATGTTTTGTAATTGTGTTAATATATTTCCTGACTTTCCATTGGCAGATAAATTCCCAAATATTTAATACTATTGACAATTATTTTGAATGGAATTTCTCTTTGTATCTCTTGCTGCTGGACTTTGTAATACATAAAAATGCTGATAATTTCTATGGATTTATTTGGTATCCTGCAACTTTGCTAAAATTGTGAATTGTTTCTAGTAGTTTTTTAGTTGATTCTTTAGAGTTCTCTAGGAATACCATCATATCATTTGCAAAGAATGGTAATTTGGCTTCCTCATTACCTACTGTAATTTCTTTAATCACTTTTCTTCTCTTATTGCCAAAGCTAACATTTCAAATACAATATTGAATAGTAATGGTGATACTAGGCAATCTTGTTTCAGCCTTAATCTTATTGGGAATGGTTCCAGTTTAACCCCATTATATATGATACTTGCTGATGGTTTTAAACAGATGCTACTGATCATTTTAAGGAAAAGTCTATTTATCCCTATATCTCCAGTGTTTTTAAAAGAAATGGGTGTTGGATTTTATAAAATGGTTTTTCTGAATCTATTGAAACAATCATATGATTTTTGTTAGTTTGGTTATTAATATAGTCGTTATGCTCATAGTTATCCGAATATTGAATCTGCAATACTGATATAGATCCTACTTGGTCATTGTGTATTATCCTGAGGATGACTTTTGGTAATCTCTTTGCTAATATTTTATATAGAGGGTTGGAATTCTAGAGAAGTATACTTGAAACAAAGTGTTAATTAAATGGAATTGATGAGATAATGGTTCTCCAGTTCACATATATCTAGTTTGATATAATGATATAATCACTCTAGATTAGCTTATACTCAGTATACTGTAATGATGAAATTGTAGACTGCTGAAGGAGACTGGGTCAGACTGAGACAGGGTCAAATTATGACAGTCACAGACAATAAACACTTTGAACTCTATTCTTATTCATCCTCGTAGTGACTATCCTGCTGAGACCAGGGCCCTTCCAGAGGACCTCCAGAAAGTTAACCCAAACATTACAATTTTATTTAAGATTAAGATTTATTTAAGAAGATTAGGAAATTCATCTATCATTTTCTTTCTCTGTTTTCATCTTATCTGGCTTAGGTATCAGTACCATGTCTGTGTCATGAAATGAATCTGGTAGTAATCCTTCTTTCCCTGTTTTTTCAAATAGTTTGTGTAGTATTGGAGCTAATTGTTCTTCAAATGTTTGGTAGAATTCACATGTAAATTCATCTGGCCCTGAAGATTTTTTCTTAGGGAGTAGATTAATAGCTTGTTCTATGTCTTTTTCTAAAATAGGATTATTTAAATATTTTTTCCTCTTCTGTTAATCTGGGCAATATATATATATATATATATTTTTTTTTTTTTGTAGATGTTTCTCCATTTCACTTAGATTATCAAATTTATTGCCATATAGTTGGGCAAAATAACTCCTAATTATTGTTCTAATTTCCTCTTCATTGGTGGAAAGTTCTCCCTTTTCATTTTTGAGACTAATAATTTGATTTTCTTTTTTTTTCTTTTTCTAATAGAATTAACTAAAGGTTTATCTAGTTTGTTGGGTTTTTTCATAAAATCAACTCTTAGTTTTATTTTTAATTCAATAGTTTTCTTATTTCAATTTTATTAATCTTCCCTTTTATTTTCAGAATTTCAAATTTGGCATTTAATTGGGGGGAGCTTAATTTGTTATTTTTCTAGCTTTTTTAAGTGTAAGACCAATTCAATGATCTTTTCTTTCTATGTTTTATGCAAGTAAGCAGCTATATATATATATATATAAACTTTCCCTTAATAACCACTTTGGTCGCTTTGGTTCAATGCTTTAATATTAATATTCTCTTGAATGCAGTTATTGATTGTGTCTATGATTTGTTATTTAATCCATTTTTTTTTTAGGAATAAATTATTGAGTTTCCAATTACTTTTCGGTCTATTTTCCCCTGGCCTTTTGTTGCATGTGATTTTTATTGCATCATGATCTGAAAAAAAATGCATTTACAACTTCTGCCTTTCTGCATTTGATTTTGAGGGTTATGCCCTAATACATGGTCAATTTTTATATAGGTTCCATGAACCACTAAGAAAAGAGTAAACTTCTTTCTGTCTCCATTCAATTTCTTCCAAAGATCTATCATACCTAATTTTTCTAACATTCTATTTACCTCCTTATCTTCTTTCTTATTTTATATTTGATTTATCTAATTCTGAGAGAGCAAAGTTGAGATTCCCCACTAGTATAGTTTTACTGTCTATTTCTTCTTGCAACTCTCTTAACTTCTCCTTTAGGAATTTAGATGTTATACTACTTGGCTAATATATGTTTAATATAGATATTGCTTCATTATTTATGGCACCCTTTGGGAAGATATAGTTTCCTTCCCTATCTCTTTTAATGAGATCTATCTTTGCTTTTACTTGATCTGAGATTAGGATCGGTATCCCTGCTTTTTATACTTTACCTAAAGCATAATAAATTCTGCTCCAGCCCTTTGTCTTCATTCTGTATGTATCACACATGTCTCTTGCAAACAACTAATTGTAGGATTCTAGCTTTTAATCCAGTGTGCTATCCACTTCCATTTTATGGGAAAGTTCAACTGATTCACATTCACAATTAAAATAACTAATTCTGTATTTTCTGCCATCTTATTTACTCCAAGTTATGCTTCTTTCTTTCTTTCCCCCCCTTGCTCCTTCCCAGTATTTTGCTTCTGACTCTCAAACAGCCCTTCCCCTTTTGACCCCCTCTCCCTTTCTTATACCTTTATTCTACTACTTCTGTTTTCCCTTCTATGAGCCTTCCCCTTTCTTTTCTCCTTCCCCTTCCCCTTCCCCTTTCCTATAAGGTGAGACAAGTTTCTTTGTGAAACCAAATATGTATGGTATTCTCTCTTTGAGCCACATCTGATGAGAATAAGATTCACACAATCCTCATTCCCCACCCTTCTTTCCCTCAATTATAATAGGTCTTCTTTGCCTCTTTGCAAGATGTAATTTTCCTTATTTTACCTCCTTTCTTCTCTTTTCTCAGTACAATTCTCTTTCTACCTCTAGTTTCTTTTTCATATTATCATAATAAAATCAAATTATACCCGCACTCTCTAAGTATACCCATAATAGAAATATAATTCTCAAGAGTACTTTCCTTTTTTACCTTTTTATGCTTCTCTTTAGTCCTATGTTTGAAAATCAAATGTTTTGTTCAGCTCTGGTCTTTTCATCAGAAATAGATGAAATCCACCTGTATAATTGAATGTCCATCTTCTTCCCTGAAAGATAATGCTCATTTTAGCTGGATAGCTTATTCTTGGCTATAATCCAAATTCCTTTGCCTTTTAGAATATCAGATTCCAGACCTTGTAGTCCTTTAAGGTAGAAGCTGCTAGGTCCTGGGTAATCCTGATTGTTTTTTTCTGGCTGTTTACAATATTTTTTCCTTGGTCCAATAGTTCTGAAATTTAGCCACAAAATCCCTTGGACTTTTTATTTTGGGGTCTCTTTCAGGAGATGATTGGTGAATTCCATCAGTGGCTATTTTACCTCCTGATTCTAGGACATCAGAGCAGTTTTCCTTTATGATTTCCTGTAAGATGATGTCAAGGATTTTTTTTTTTTCATTATGGTTTTCAGGAAGTCCAATAGTTCTTAGATTGTCTCTCCAAGATCTATTTTCCAGGTCAGTTTTTTTTTTTCCCTAGGAGGTATTTCATATTTTCTTCTATTTTTTCATTTTTTTTTGTTTTGTTTGACTCATTCTTGAAGTCTTATTAAATCATTCACTTCTATTTGTTCAATTTTAATTTTTAACGTATTATTTCTTCAGTTTCCTTTTTTATTTGGCCAATTTAATTGATTTGTTTATTGCATTTTTTTTTCATTTCACAAATTCTTTTCTTCAACAAGTTGGTATCTTTTTTCATATATATTTTGTAAGGAGTTATATGCATTTTCCATTTTACTAAATCTATTTTGTAAGGAGTTTTATTCAGATAATTTATGTTTTTCCTTTTCCATACTTTCTTACAAAGATCATATTTCCTTTCCCCATTTTTCTTCTAACTCTCTTTTAAAATCCTTTTTGAAATCTTCCAAGAAAGCCTTATGAAATGGGGACCATCTCATAACTCCCTTTGGAACTTTATCTGGAGTTGATTGGCTTTTAGGAACTTCTCTTTATGTATAAAAGTTCTCTATGGTCAGAGTTCTTTTTGTTTCTGTGTTAAGGTTGAGATCAGCTCTTAAGTCAAAGGAGTAACATCTGCTTTAGCTTGCCCTGGAGCTGGTGTTGCTGACTGACTTCTAGTGCTAGATGATAGTGGCTAGGTGCAGAGTTCTTCAGGGGCTCAGCAGCTTACAATTTGCCTTTTGTATTTGCTTTTGGAAGTTTTACAGCAAATTTGCTAATACCTGCTTGCAACCAGGACAGACTTACAGAAGATTCCCAGTGGAAGCTGCAATACCCTGGCTCCTCACTCCAGCTCCTTGCCCAGAGCTCCCTGTGCTGGAGTCTGGGCTCGGCAAACTGTCCCTCTGCCCAATTGAAACAGACTATTTTGAAGTTCTTCGATGGTATCTTCTTCTGGAAATGTGTCATACCCCAAATATTTGTGGGTTTTGTGACTCCAAAACCACTATTTAATCTACTGTTGGTTTGAGAGAAGGTTGGAGAAAGTCACAGAAAGTCGTGTCTGTTCTCTGCATCCCTTTCAAAGTTTTAAAGACAGCCAACATGTATCTTCTATATTTTCTTTTTACTCAGCTTATTCATCCCCTGATCTTCAGAAGATCTACATATGGCAGATTCTCCATTTTTATTCCATTCTGACACCTTCTTTTGGATATGCTCAAGATTACTAACATCTTTGCTAAAACAATGTGCCCATAATAATAGCTAGTCATCATTTACATAGCACTTTGAGGTTTGCAAAGCACTTTCCAAATATCTCATTTTATCCTCACAATGACCCAGGGAGGCAGGTGCCATTATTATCCATAATTTATAGATGAGAAAACTGAGGAAAACCAGAGGTTATGTAACATACCTAGTTAATTTCTGATGCAGGATTTGAATTCAGCTCTGCTTGAATCCAAGTTCAATGCTTTAATAACTGCGTCACCTGGCTCTAAATAAACCTCTGAAACAGATTGTATAAATATTAAGATCAAACTAACAACTTTATGCCTTTTGTAACCATTACTCTAAATGTCATTTAAACCTCTAATAAAGCTATATTTTAATCCTAAGACTATTAAGATCATAAAGTGTGGTTCCTAGAGCTAAGTACAATGATCCAGATGAGACCTAATCAGAGTGGAATACTATTACAACAACTTTTTTTTTGGATATTCCCTCACTCTGGATATTATGCAGTATAAAAGAGAATTAACTTTTATGATTGCCATTTTATACTATTCATTCTTTTTTTTTTTTTTTTTTTTTCCCCCTTGTGACTTGCCCAGGGTCACATAGCTAGGAAGTGTTAAGTATCTGAGACCAGATTTGAACTCAGGTCCTCCTGAATTCAGGGCTGGTGCTCTATCCACTGCGCCACCTAGCTGCCCCTATTCGTTCATATTGAAGTAGCAGAGTCTCACATTATTGTCATATAAAATTTGTATAGCTATGCCTCTCATATGTACATGGAGTTGACATTTTGGAACAAAATATAGAATTTGATAGTTACTTCTGTTAAATTCAATTTGGCCTTTAATGCATTGCTGTTAAGATATTTTGGAGTCTTGGGCTCTGTTTTCCAACATATTTGCTCTCATTTGATCATCTGACAAATACTTTATCTTTGTCTTCATCTAAATCATTAATAGAAAATGTTGAATTCCACAGGGATAAATGCAAAACCCTGAGACATTTGAAAAGATACTTTCTGCCAAGTTGACATAAAATTATTAAAGGCTATTCGTTAGGTCTAATCATTCAAATAATTCCAAATAAATCTAATTGTACTATCAGCTAGAAAGTTTCTTCATCTTGTCCTTAAGTATGGTGAAAGATTCAATCAAACAATTTGCTGAAACCTCCATGGGGTTCATAGATTTCTCCTTGAGAGAACTTAAAATTATTTAAATACCTAATGATTAATTTGAGATCTATCATTTAAAGGTCTCCAGGTCTGGAAAGTCAGTTAAGTCTCAGAAGGGCATGACAGAATGATTAAATCACTCCTAGGCACATAGTCTTTAACTAGTTTGGGGAGGAATTCCCAATTTAGAAACATGATTTGTGTTCAGAGTATAAAGACAATCTAGTCTAGGTAAAGTCTTTGCCTGGAGAAAGGAACAATTGTCCTTGGTCTTCTCCATCACAGTTTAAGATGACCCTGCTTCTAAAAGAGAAAACTAGCCAGAAAGGTAGAGGCAGAAATGGCTTCCCCTATGCAAATTCCATGAGGCTGCTGAGTCTCACAATCAAACCACATTCTCAAAACGAGGAACTGAAGATTTTTAGTGTATCTCTTCATTAAATCACAGTAGATAGAATGCTTGTCCTGGAGTCAGGAGGAATTCAAATCCAGCCTTAGCATTTTATATGTACTAGTTGAATGACACTGGTCAAGTAACTTAATCCGTATTACCTTACCAAAAAAAAAAAAGTCCATCATTCAGCCTTGAGTTTCACTTGTCAGGAGAGTTCCATTTAAAAAGGTACATAGTCTTAGATTACTAAGAGAAACTGCTGACAACCGACTTATCATTAATTAGTCTAATTAACAAATCGACTATTTATTAATACCTGGAAACTGTCTTTTGGGAATTTTGTTCATTACCATTCAATCTTCCAAACTAATTACTCTATAAAAAGAGAAATGTGATCATGCTAGCATGACATGTTCTTGATTTTGCTGTGTTGGCTCTCAATAATCACTACCTTTCTTCTAAAAGATTCAAAAACCAGCTATCTAACAATTTCAGAGAATTATTTGTCAGAGAATTTTACCAGGAGCAAAAGTCAATATCACTTGTCTAAAGTAATTAAGCCTCCTCCTCCCCCATTACCATTTTTTGAAAATTGTAACCCAAACTATTGTCTGATTCCATGCATGACATGGCACTTCTTCTATTCTCTAAGACCTTTCTGAGATCAAAGACATCAGTCCAAAATTCATGTCTAGTAATGCCTTCAGTATTCAGAAACACAAAGTTAGAAAGCAGAACATTAGTGTTTTTAGGCAGCTCCCATTTGTTATCCCCACCTATTCTTTTTTGAATAAATTTTATCTTTCTGGGCAGCTAGGTGGAGCAGTGGATAGAGAACCAGCCCTGGAGTCAGGAGGATTTGAGTCTAAATCTGGCCTCAGAAACTTAACACTTCCTACTGTGTGATCCTGGGCAAGTCACTTAACCCCAATTGCCTCAGCAAATAATAACAA
Organism: Sminthopsis crassicaudata; assembly: GCF_048593235.1. NCBI lineage: Eukaryota > Metazoa > Chordata > Mammalia > Dasyuromorphia > Dasyuridae > Sminthopsis > Sminthopsis crassicaudata. Next base: position 568,079,141 of record NC_133619.1, read on the forward strand.
TGATAATAAAATTAAAATTTTAACTCCCTGGAATCAAATTCCAGTCATGATTCACATCTTAATAAATATGACCTATAAGTGGTTCCTTGCATTGGGAATTCTGTTTTATGATGCTTGTCATCCATATTTTGTGTATTGGTATAGAGACATCAGAGGTTTTGAGTTTTATAACTAGCTCTTTTCTCAGTTATAGTTGTTCATGAATTATTAGTTTTGTCTAATCTTAGCTGTTCAAAACACATTGACAGAGGAAAGCCTGAGTATTTCACTATAATATAGTAGCATCCTATACTCTGTGCTATCTGCATATTGTCACATAATTTTGCAAAGGACTTTTTTATAATGATCTTTTTAAAAAATAAAGCTTTCTTGAAAGTTTTTTTTAAAAAAACATTTAAAATCATTTAAAAAAGCATAGGAAGTATATGTCTTAATACAAATGATTATATGTTAATCACATATGTTTAAAATTGCATGAGAGGACCACATTTTTAATCAGAACTTCTAGATTGCATTTCATCCTCAAATCAATTGAGCCCTATTAGATTCCACAATTCCACAAAACAATTCTCCCATGTTACATAAATTTGTTATAAAATGCATGAATTATTAAATATTGACAATTTCTCTCAATATGGCTTTGCCATTAATAGTTTACAAAGTACCAAATTTTCCTGAAAATTTGTTTCAATAAAACATTGTATAGATAGATGTAGTTTAAATCTGTACATAAACACATAAGCATCTTTAATTGTATCAGTTGCTTCATCCACTTGTGATGCAAAAAGGAAGATTTTAATTTCTTAAATAACTGATAACAAATTCATATATGTGGATATGTCTTCTCACCATAAATCCACAATGTGGGGCAAAGACTTTTGCTTATTCTGACTAGGACTGATTCTGAGCCCTTCAGAGGAGCTAGCCCAGACCTTGACAATGCTACATTTAGTTAAAAGCATTGATATAAAACAAAAAGAGACAATGGTCATTCCTCTTCATCAATAATAGTACTTATAAATCTTAATAATAAATACAATGGATTATTTTTAAAATTGGATTTAGGATTTTTATTTTGTGTTTTCCATATTCCCGCTTAAGCTGTCTCTATCATTTTTTGCTTGCAGTGGGTTTATGTGTTCTAATTTTTTTCCCTTAAAGTCCAAAATCATATCTGTCAAGAGTGATATTATTAAGAGTATTAGCCAACTTTTAAAAGGAGACCACAATAAATTTGAGAAGATTAAATTTAATTTTATTGTTGAAGATGCCTAGAAGTTATCTACAATTGTTCTTGAGATTTTTTTAGCTTAAAGACTTCCCCATGGTCATACAGCTAGTAAATATCTGAGACTAGTTTTGAATTCAAATCTTCCAAATTTATTGCTCTATCCTCTGCCCCACCTGACAGTTTTTATACAAATGATATTTTATCTTTCACACAAAATTTACTTCAAAAGCAACTCTTCTATATAGCAAACAACTCCATGACACAACTCATCTGTGTCACAAGTTCATGCCAAGTGACAGTAATGGGGGTAAAAAAATTCATAAGCACTAGCTCAAATGTGATCACATTCTCATATATTACACTGAAAAATTTCTGAGTTATATTTGCTCCATTTGGAAACTTCACTGGGCACAATTTTCTGGATTTTCATGAGGTTTGCACTGAAAAGAGTGAATCTGTTGCCAATCATTTTGTTTTTGAGAGGTACCCTTTTATCCTCATCCTTTATCCAATCCCTTAACATCTGCCCTCTGGGTGGGAGTCAACAAGCCTACAGTATTGGAAAACTCTTGCCTTGGAGCAAGAAAAACTGCTTCTTCCTCTAGGAGCCAGGTCTGCCTCTGTGTGTGTGTGTGTGTGTGTGTGTGTGTGTACCCACACACACACACACAGACCTATATACATCAGTATATATATATATATATATATATATATATATATATATATATATATATATATATATATATATATATATGTATGTATATGTATACACACACAGACCTATATAAATATACACAAACATATATACACATACATTTCCCTTCCCCTAACAGCAAGTATATGACATCCAATATATGTTAAACATATGCAATTCTTCTAAACATATTTCCTCAATTATCATACTGCACAAGAAAAATCAGATCCAAAAGGGAAAAAAATGAGAAAGAAAACAACAAGCAAGCAAACAACAAAACACATCAGTTCCCACTCTCCTCTCTCTGAGTGTAGATGGCTCTGTCCATCACAATATCATTCGAACTGGCCTGAATCCTCTCATTGTTGACAAGAGCCAATTCCATCAGAATTGATTGTCGTATAATCTTCTTTTTGTCATGTATAATGGCCTCCTGGTTCTGCTCATTTCACTCAGCATCAGTTCCTGTAAGTCTCTCCAGGCCTCTCCAAAATCATCCTGTTGGTCGTTTCTTACAAAACAACAATATTCCATAGCATTCATATACCATCACTTATTCAGCTATTCTGCAATTGATGGGCATCCACTCAGTTTCCAGTTTCTTGCCACCACACAAAGGGCTGCCACAAACATTTTGGCACATACAGGTCTCGTTCCCTCCTTTAACGTTTTTTTGGGATATAAGCCCAACAGAAACACTGCTGGGTATGCACAGTTTGATAACTTTTTGAGCATAGTTCCAAATCACTCTCCAGAATGGCTGGATCCACTCACAGTTCCGCCAACAATGTATCAGTGTCCCAGTTTTCCTTCATCCCCTCCAACATTCATTATCTTTTTCTGTCATTTTAGCCAATCTGAGAAGTGTGTAGTGGTATCTCAAGAGTTGTCTTAATTTGGCATGCCTGGTATTGAGCACAAACCACAGAAAAGCAGCACATGTGTTTTGGAGTGACAAAAAGTAGTGAGGAAACCCTATTGCTTTTCAAACTGTTAAGAAAGGGTAAAAGTGTTATATAAAGAAAGATTCCTAAGAGAAAAAATAGCCGTAAGTACCCTAAACTAGTTCGTTCAGATTTTCACATGAGACACAAGAAAATATTTCCAAATGGAATGATAAGTATCCTTGGGTAAGATAATTCTTAATTTCAATGTACATCAGCGAGAACTTTTCCCAGATTAATTTGTTAGGACTAAGACAGAGCAACATTAAAATAGTGAAGGGACGCGAGCTATCCTGGCTGCTTTCCATATTCACACACCTCGAGGATGTTAAGTTTACCACAAACTCAAACAATTCTCAGCTACAAACATTAGTGGGTCTGGGTTCTATAAAAGAATCTAGCAGCTACTGCGTAGTTTGAGGCGGATTGAGGTTTATTTTTCCTTCATATGTCTGTAAATAAATGGTTTTGATTTTGGAAAACATACATCTGGAGTGTAGTTGTATTGCCAAATAGACAGAGCCTCATCATGATGTGTCAACAGCATCCAGAAGGTTGTCTGTCTTCCATGAAATTTTGCGTGAGAGAAGTTGGTGTCTTGAAGCTTCCTGCCAAGGTTGCCCATGTCAACAGGTGACTTCAGCATATGGGTAAAGCTTCATTCTTTCATAGGAAGGGAAAGAAGCATGATCTTGGAGTGAAGGGGCACTTAAATTGCTGGGAGGGGTTGTGGTCTTGCTGCCATGTGAGCCAAACTTAGGGATCCTATTTAACCTGCCCCCAAAATAAGGAGCCATTCTCACATAGATGGAGCAGCCCAGTGCCAACCACCCAGCACAGCTGTGCCTCATTTTAAGCAAACCTAACACATGAAAAATCTCAACTTACACAAAAGATGAATCAGACAGTAATCATATATTTTGCAGCTCTAGAGGTCATCTAGTTAAACATCCCCTCCCACCCTCTTCATTTTAATCTGAGGCTCAGAAAGATTAAATGATTTGGCCAGCATCAAATAGATCTAATAAGTAGCAATCAGAATTCCAACATATTCTTTAGCTCCAGATCCTGAGTTTTATCACCATACTACCTTATTCCTGTATTTGTTTAATTGTTTCAGTCATGTCTGATTCTTTGCGATTCCATTTGATGTTTTCCTGGCAAAGATACTAGACTGGCTTGCCATTTTCTTCTCCAGTTCATTTTTCAGATAAGAAAACTGAGGCAAACAAGGTTAAGTTATTTGCCCAGTATCACACGGCAAGCATTCCTCTTCATTCAATAAAAATTTAATTTAGCACATATATTCAGGAATACATCTACAGTTATATCCATTCAAAGTATTCAACCTATTTAGTGATGACTGTTAAAAGTTCAATTTACTGCCTATAACATTGATATATGTATATATATATATATATATATATATATATATATATATATATATATATATATATTATATGCATATGTGTGTGTATATGTGTGTGTGTGTCTGTGTGTGTGTGTGTGTGTGTGTGTGTGTGTGTGTGTGTGTGTGTGTGTATAATTGATTGCTAAGCCAGGACAAAACTAGTTAGCTAATCTAATTAATTAAATTAGCTAATTTAGTATATCATTCTTGTTTGAATCCTAGAATGCCCAATTTGGAAAGAACTAGAAAAGCCCACTAATTCAAACCCTTGGTTGCTCAATGAATGGATTTCTTCTACAATATTCCCAAAACCCTGAGGGGCAGTGAGAGTAATGGAGACATACTTGGCAGATGAAGCTACTGCTGCTGTTTCCTTGTCCCTGGGAAGGTGTGTGGCTACTTAGCTGGGAAAAGGTCTGTAGTGGTAACAGTGCTCAATTTGCATCTGGTTCTCCTAATTATGGGACCACAGACAGCTCCCAATTTCTCCTGGTCACATTTTCCAGCTGTGTAAAGGGAGGAGACTCTGGCTAGACGCTCTCCAAGGTGCCTTCCCATTCCAGTTCCCTTAGGAATTCTAGTTTCTTAAGGTTTCCGTGTTGGATAGCTAGAAAGGGCAAACAATTGAGTACTAAAATTCCTTCTCAGAACAATCTGGAAGCCAGTCATAGATAATAACAAAGAGGAAAAAATTCATGCAAGGTGAGTTTCTATTCTGTTACTTTTAAACACTTCTATTTCATTACAGTTATGGTAATTTCCCAACATTTCGCTTTTCTGCAAATGAAAACTTAGAACAAACAGCAAATTTGAATTCATTTAAGCAGGACTAGACAGGGTAATAAGTCATTACAGCATCATAAGTTCTTACTGTATCAAATAGAAATGTAATATATGAAGTCCAGCTTTTTCATTTTTTTTAGCTGAATCAACTAAGGCACAGAGAAGTTAATTAAATACCTTGCCCAAAGTCAAGTAAGAAAGTAAGTATGGGACTAGGGAGATGCTAAGTCACCTACTCCTTGGAGGGAGTCAAGTGGATGAGCACTTGTTGAATTGGTTAAAATTGCGACTAAGAACCTGATAGTAAGTTGGATTATGGGTTGACCTATATGGTCACTGAGGTCCCTTCAGTTCTCACCTTCTATGATCCCAGCACTAAGAATGTGATATATCTATGGCTTCATGAGCAGCATGAGGCATGACTCAGATTAATACCAACAGCAAGACAACAACGACTCCTAGGATAGATATGGAAGGCTAAAGAGCAATGCCGAACTTTCCATGAAGAAACAACACAGTATAAACATGGATTTGGAAGGGCTGAGTCCACCTCAGACTTTTACTAGCCATATGAATCTGAACAGTCACTTAAATTTTTCTTCTGTTACTTCCACTGTAAAGCAGGACCAGTAATGATATTTATTTCACAAAACACTATATAAATATTAGGTTATTATTATTATTATTATTATTATTATCCCCAGCCTTCCCCAAACCCCTTCCACAACAGTTCTCTTATTCTGCATAAGATGGCTTTAGGACCAGCCCAGTTTTCACCTACATGACTCTGTCTTACTTTCAAATATTTTAATATCAGTCAAAGACAGTTTCATTCACAACCACTATTACTCACTGCATGTCAACCATCTTTCTCTGATTCCTGGAATTTCTTAGCATCCCTATGTGATTGCCATCAATCCACTGGCTGCTCTAGCAGTGAGAAGAAAGCCATAGAGAGAAGTCTCCCCTACACACACACACACACACACACACACACACACACACACACACACACACACACGCTCACATATAACAACAGTAGCTACCCTGGATCTGCACCTTCCAGCTCCTTGTATCCCTGAAAAAATAGTGCACTCCACCATTCCAAATTCAGTGGTAGCCAAACTTCAGATTGGATTACATGTTTTTTAAATGGCCACAGCCAGATTCTAGTTGATTATATGGCAATTCACAAATTAATTCATCCATTTTGTAATTTATTTATTACTTGAAGAGAAAAATTGATCTCAGAAAAGGAATTCATAATCTAAAGGACTTCAAAGAATTTTGATATTCAAACAACACATTGAGCTGAAATTCTCTGCTACCATAGACATAGTGCCTGAAAGTTGTCATAAAAGGAAAAAAATAAAAATTTCACTCCATTCATATCTACAGCAGCTCTCTACTTCTATTCCATCAATCACCCTGCTCATATTAGAGATGCTAATGAAGTGAGAAAAAATGATTCCCCTCACTTCTTCCCTCCCTTCCTTGATTTCCTTTGTCATTTTTTTATATCCCAGATCTACTTGTAAAGCATCAGTTACAGATAACAGGCAAATAAATGGTCATGTAGAAATGTAGAAATTCCTTACTTTCATAAAACTTTGAATATTTTTGCTTTAATTTCAAAGTCATAACCTTTCCCTCAGTCTTATACTCTTTGAACCCATCATAGAGGTCTATTCAATTTGGTTTCATAATCATTTATTATGCTTTGCCTACATATCAGTCACTGCGCTAAGTTCTGGAGTTAGAAAAAGAGGCAAATACAGTTTCTGCCCTTGAAGAACTTACAATCTAATAGAGAAGAAAACAAGCAAAAATAAATATACACAAAGCAAGCTATATATAGATAAAAAAGAAATAATTAACAAAGGCACTTAAATTAAGAAAAATTGAAGAAGGCTTCATGTTGGAAGGTGGGATTTTAATTAGGGCTTAAAGAAAGCCAGAAAGGTCAGTAGTCAAAGTGTAAAGAAAAGAGCAATCTAGATAGGAGTTACTGCCAGAGAAAACACCAGAAGCCAAGAGAAGGAAGATCTTGGTAATGGGACATCCAGGAGGTCAGCATCACTGGATTGAAGAATATGTGCTAAGTTGTTTCTCCTTCATTCTCAGGGAGGCCCAGTGACATCAGAAAGGTGATGTCTTGATTTGAAAGTGAATTGAATTTAAGTGAGAGAGGACTGTGCAGCCTTATAAGCCTCATTCTCTCCTCAAGTCATTAAAGTCCAGGGGTAAAATATGGGTCAAGACAACTGGTGATGACCCAGATGCAATGAGAGATCTAAAAATGTAGTAAATAGAAGTAAGGTGTAAGAAGACTGAAAGGTGGGACAGGATTAGATTATGAAGGATTTTGAATGTCATATGGAATATTTTATATTATTTTCTGAAGGAACCACTGGAATTTAGCTCCTTGAAATTCTTTCTGGGAAGCTACAGTTTTGGTTCCCTTATTATCTTTCTGACTTCCCCTTCTTAGTCTCATTTAATGATTCCTTTTCCTTTTCCTCCTACCCTCTAACAGTACTTATCATCAAAAGCCTTATTCTTTGGTTTCTGTGTTTTTCTAATTGTAACTCTTTACCTTAACTAGATTCTTTGACCTACCCCTTACCTGAATGCCAGAAACTTGTATATGTCCTGTTTGAATCACTGCAGCTAACCACCATCTTTGGCCCATGAATTATCGACAGCTTCCTTCTATATACCCATAGAATCTTGACCCTGTTCTTCACTAGTGTCTCAGAAACAAAGTTCCTTCCATTTCAAGATTCAGAACCTTTCTTTCAGGTCATGAGAGGTAGTATGGCAAAGTTGGAAGAGAGATGGCCTCAAAGCAAAGAACTAGTTCAAGTTCTTCCTGTGACACCTATTGGCTATGAGATTATTTTTTTTTAATTTTAATAATAACATTTTATTTTCAACATACATATAAAAAGAATTTTCAACATTCACCCTTGTAAAACCTTGTGTTCCAAATGTTTCTTTATCTTCCCCCCACCTCGCTTCCTTAGACAGCAAGTAATCCAATATAGGTTAAACACGTAAAATTTCTTCTAAATATATTTCCATATTTATCATGCCATAAAAGAAAAATTTGATCAAAAGGGGAAAAAATGAGAAAGAAAAAAAGCAAGTAAATAAATAAGCAACAAAAAAAGATGAAAATTCTATGTTGTGATTCACAATCAGTCCCCTCAGTCTTTTTTCTGAATGCAGATGGCTCTCTCCATTACAAGTCGATTGGAATTGTTAGCTATAAGATCTTAAGAAAGTTTTATCTCAGTTCTTTAAGTAATTATATGAGATTTTAAAATTTCAGATAAGGGACAATTAATAGAGGAACTTTTTTGCCCCAGAGTTTCCTATACCTATAAAAATCACAGGTCTAGTCCCTCTGCTCCCAGGTCAGAATCTCAGGATATAGTTCTCATCAGTATTTCTGATGCCTGAAACTGGATTCAGCTGACCTTAGTGAAGCTTGAAGTCAAACTCAGATATTATCCCCAAGCCAAGTGAGTCTTGGCCAGCTCCTTCCCAGAAACACAACAGGCTTGTAGGAGTCTCTGCCCCTAGTCTGGATAACCTGAAGGAGGGCAAGACCTCACAACTGAAGCCAAACTCTGCATTCATTAACTGTCAAGAACTTTCACCCATTAACTATGGGATTTCAAAGTCCTACTACTATACCTCTATTCTTTAGCTTCAGAAACATACTAATTTATTAAGTCCCACATGCTATTATTCTTATACTTCAGGCTTACATATGGCTGGATGTCCTAATACCAAACTATATTGTGTTCTAAATGGCTATTTCTGTTCTCTAAGCTGCCCTCAGATCCAGTTATGGATTCTGATCCTAACACACTGTTCAACAAAATTAAATAACTACAGAGGGTTTGTTAAGATGAATGAAAAAATGAAATTCCACAACTTTTGAATCTAAACAGGAACCTTTAATATCAACTTTAGAGCAACCCAGTATCATTAATGGACTAGAATCATCGTTTCCAATCCAATAAACATTTATTAAACACCTACTATGTGAAAGCACTGTATTAAATCTGATATTATTATTATTATTAATTCTAAGGAGGACCATACACTTAAGACATAGGTTACTAATTTGGGGTCCAAGAATTTGGGGTTTGTTAATCTATATTTTGGTAACTATATTTATAATAGAAATAGCTATGTAGAATATTAGATAGAGTCTGGAGTCTGGAAGGAAGACTCTCCTTCCTGAGTTCAAATCCAGCCTCAGACACTTACAAGCTATGTGACCTTGGGACATTTAACCCTCTTTGCCTCTGTTTTCTCAGCTGTAAAATGGGTTGGAAAAGAAAATGGAAAATCATTCCAGTATCTTTGCCAAGAAAACCTCAAATGGGGTCACAAAAAAGTCAGACATGACTGAAAAACAACTGAACAAAAACATATTTAGATATAATTGGTTTCATTTGTAATCCTATGCATTTTCTTTTCTGCACTTAAAAATGTAATTCTGAGAAGGGATACATAGGCTTTATCAGATTGCCAAAGGGATCCATGACACAAAAATAATTTAAAAACCTCTACCTTAAGAGCAGATGGTAGGAGAAAAGGACCCAGTTGAGGGATCTCAAAGACTTGCCATGATATTATTTTTTAACTATTTTATTTCCCCAAATTACACGTAAAAACAATTTAAACATCTTTAAAGTTTTAAGTTCTAAATTCCATCCTTCTCTCACTCTTTTCCTCTCCTTCTTTCTCCCTGAGATACTAAGCAATCTGATATAGGCTATATGTGTGTAATCATATAGATTATTTCCATATTAGTCATTTCATGCAAGAAGGAAGGAAGGAAGGAAGGAAGGAACGAAGGAAGGAAGGAAGGAAGGAAGGAAGGAAGGAAGGAAGGAAGGAAGGAAGGAAGGAAGGAAGGAAGGAAGGAAGGAAGGAAGGAACGAAGGAACGAAGGAAGGAAGGAAGGAAGGAAGGAGAGAGGTAGTTAGTTCTTTTTCTGGATAGCATTTTTCAACATGAGTCTTTTGAGATTGTCTTGTATCACTATATTGCTAAGAATAGCCACATCATTCATACAATATTACTGTTAATATACACAATGTTCTCCTGGTTCTGTTCACTTTACTTTGTATCAATTCCTATAAGTCTTTCAATTTTTTTCTTAAATCATCCTACTTGTCATTTCTTATGGCACAATAATATCCATATAATCATATACCACAACTTGTTCAGCCATTTGCTTCCAAGCTCTGATAAATCCTTTGCTAACACCTTATTTAAGCATTGAGGGGTGTCCATTAAGGCTGGTCACACCTCAGCACAACTTGTCAGTAGCCAGGTAGGATGATCCAGAATCCTCCTGCAGTGTCCTGATCCTTTTCAGGACTCTCTCCAGACAGACCAGGAACAATTCAGTAGAAGTCATTTAAGGATAGCTTTGGATGCTGCTAGCCATGGAGTTGTCAAACATGAGCTTATTTAGAAGGGCCCTTGAAGTTCAAAGTCCTCTTTTACCCTCTTCTTCTGGTCAATTCTGAAGTTGTCTTTCTTCAAAGTCAGGCCCTGTAAAGAGGGTTCAAAATACAAAGAGTTTGTATAGCACTTGAATGATTTCACAGTTGCTGAGTAAGACTTGGAGAAGTGGTTTTGTTTGGCAGGCTGTTTCACTAAAGAGAATTACAAAGGTTTTTTGAAGCAGAAAAAATGGTCAGGGGATAGAAAGCAGAGAAGTGTTTTGGTTTTGTTATTTGTTGTTGTTAAGATTAGGATTACCAAATTCTGCTGGTTCATTTCTTAGTCTTAATAGCAGTGATCTAGCCCCAGAGGTGACAATAGACCTGCTAGAGTCCTGAGACAGAACTCAGGTCTGTCCTGCTAGTTTTGTCATCTCTAGAGTTAAGAAAAGTGACTGGCAAGATAAAGTTATTTGGTTTTTGAAAGCGCATTATTTTTGCTTCTTTGAGAATCATGAATAATTCTTTTTTCCTTTCCTTCTTCTTTCCTTCCTTCCCCAAGTATTATTGCACCTCAAACCAATTTGATAATTACTGAGGACAACAGAAAAAAAGGTGAAATAAAATCTCTTCCTGTGTCTATATGCACAAACACCTCCACATAGATAAAAAATCTGTCCTGCAATCCAGAAGACCTGAGTTCAAATGTGCACTCAGGTACTTATTAGTTGTTACTTTAACTTCTGTTTGCCTTAGTTTCCCCATCTGTTAAATGGGGGAGATAAAAGTATCTAACTTTCAGGATTGTTGTGAGTATCAAGAAATATAGTAATTGTAAAGCCATGATCATAACAAGTTAGTGCTATATTAGCTATATTATATCAGTTAGCTATTGTTATTATTATTATCATCTTAGGTCAGTATGGTATAGGAGAGAAACTGAAATTGGGATTTTTTTTTTTTAAGCCAAAAAAAATGTCCACCAATCCATGGCAAAGAATACCAATTTCAACTACTCCCACTCCTTCCATTTATAGTTCCTTTTGCTTATTGGGGCTTTGCATGGAGATCACACCCTGAAAAGGAAAACAGCAACACTCCACTAAGCATAATTTTATGTTACTAATTGCTACCTTCACCCCAGGCATTAAATGAATATAAATAGCTTCTGTGTCTCCTCTCTAGCTGCCCTGGGATATAAGTGCTTAAGTACCTAAAGATATAACCACTATAAACAAATCAACTTGAAAGATGGTTAAAAGCAAATTAAGCAGTAGCTTTCCTTACCTACTGAAGTTTCCAAGTGCCCCTAAAGCCTCTCTGTCCCCCCCAGCCAAAACCTCTTTAATAAATTATACTGAAATAATAGCCATGATCCGGCCTCAAAGAGCACAGGTATTTGGTTTGGATAAATGCTCCATTTGGTCTGCATTTACACCTAAACCCTCATTCCAAAAACAAACCCCAAAATTATGGAGGCCAATTGAGGTGAGTGCCTGGGCTACAGAGCAGAAGGAGATGGATAAAATCCAAAGTGGAGTAGGGGTTTGCCTTCTCACTCGTAAGTCTGTTCTGGTAAGAAAAAAAAAAAAAAAAGAACCACAATTGGCTGTTTGAGATTAATTGTTTTCATTTCTTCATGACTTCTCAGGACAGGCAAAAGTTGGGCTCTGAAGGGTTAGAGTGATTTCTGTTTTCCTTGAAAAGATATTATATTTGAAAGAGCTTTGTAAAATATACCCCCCAAAGACCCTTACTGTTTGTGAAGGCAAAAAACCTGGGTAAAAACCCCTCCTAATGTTGTTGTTTGCTTGAATTTTATTTTCTTTCTCATTTTTTTCCTTTTTGATCTTATTCTTCTTGTACAGCAAGATAATTGTGTATATATATATATATATATATATATATATATATACACTATATATATACATAATATATATATATATATAAAGATCAATGGTGAAAAATTATCTTTGCATATGTTTTGAAAATAAAAATAAATCCCTCCTGACATCATCTGGATCCTCAGACTTCTGTTTCCTCATGACTAAAAGAAGGTTGGATCACATGATCTTCCCTCCAACTCTAGACCCATAAGATAACCATTCCCCAAATCTAGTGATAGGTAACTTTAAATACACTTTGTTGATTTTTTTTTAAATCCTCCCACAGATGAATGAATTTTTATATATCCATTTGCATCCCAAAGTCTCTTAGATGAAAAGAAAAGGATGATAGGGATTCAATTTGAAAAGTAGGCTCCAATTGTGATTAAAAATTGAACTGCTTCCCTTCCTGTCCCCCCAATCAACTTCTTCAGTTGACAAAGATCACTTTAGGACCATCAAAATGCTATTAGCTCTTCGCTGACCATTTCTGGCAGTAGATAGTTATTGTTTACGCTTTCAGATACGTCATAACCCTAGACATTCTTCATCTTTAAACCTTTTCTTCCCTCTTTTATGAGTTAAAACTCGCCTACTGTGTTATGTTCACGAGCCACAGTTAAATCAATAGATCAATAACTCAACACTGACATCCACTGGTCGGCCTTGAAATGCACAGAACCCATTTCTTTCCCCCCTCAAGGCAACAGCAAGGCTGCAGGTGGGTAAGATGCAGCTAAACACCATCTATAATAGTGCAGAGAGAGCAGGCCTTGGAGTCAAGGAGACTTAGATTCAAGTCCTGATTCTGTATATTATTGCCAAATTAACTGGTCAAGTTACTTAATGTCTCCGTGCCTCAGGCATTAAGACTAATAGCTACTTCTATCATTGGAAAGGTTTTCCATTTCAAGGGGGCTCCTCACATCCATTAAATCACAGATTTCCCCAGCCCCTAAAAGAAAAAAAATGATAGTGGAAAATTATTATAAACTCCAGTTCACCAGGGACTATCTGAAGAGTAAAATGCAAAGATCTGCCCTATCCCTATATACCAGTATACTGGTATATGACTCGGTCACAGATGAAGCCTTTGGAGTATCACATTATCAGAGAGAGTCAGAGGTAGGGACACCTCAGAAGCTATCTAGCCCAACACATTGTTGAACAAAGTCCTATAGACTCAAAGAGTCTCAAAGTTGGAAGGAAGCTCAGTGGCCAACGAGACCAATCCATTCCTGAACAAAAATTTCCCTTACAATATTTTCAATAAGACATCTTCTATCATCCATCCTTTATTTAATGGCCTCCAAGGAGAAGAACATGACTTTGGATTCTCATTTGTAAAATGAAGAAGTTGGACTAGATGTTATCTGAAGTCTCTTCCACATTTGGCCTCCTGATTCAATAGCCTCTAGGGAAAGCTCATTCCACAATGGATAATTCTAAATTTTAGGAAGGCTTTTTCCCCTTTACATCAAATCTAAATTTGCTTCTTGGCAATTTCCATCACTGTTCATTTTTCTGCCTTTTAGGAACAAAGAAAAAAAATCCAATCCTGATAGCCCCAATTTATATGCCTTGTGAGTTCAACAGATGCCCAAAGCCCTTCCCTTTTCTGATTGTACAACTATAAATATTCTTCAGCTTATCAATGGCATTCCTAAATGGGCCCCAGAATTCAACTCTGGCCAAGAGAAAAAATAAGCAACATTAATCATCTTTCTAGTTCCAGATAATTTGCATCTCTTATTGCAACCTTCGATCACATTAGCTTGTTTTCAGTTGCCATATCAACCAACACTTATCTCATCCTGAGCTTTTAGTTCACTAAAATTCCCAAACTATTTACATACAAATTGCAATGTAGCCATGTCTCACCATCTGGTACTTATGAATATTCTTTTTTAAACCAAAGAATAAGACAAAACTGATTAAATTTATTTTCCCCAAAAAATAGGGACAATAATTCTACAAATTGGATACCAATACCTTCTATATCTTTATCTAGGCCGTTGGCAAAAAGTGATAGAGAATATAGAACAAAGTACAAATTTTTGTTGAAGTCTACTAAAGACCAGATCTAAAAATGGCATCAGATTATTACGGGGTATATTGCTGATAGCAGCCATTCAACTAGTTCTGAATCTATCTTATTGTACTGTTATTTAGTCTATATCTCTCTTTTCCACAAGAGCTCAAATAAGATTTTGTCAAATGACTAGCTGAAATTGAGATAAATGCACATATTTCTTTTATATGTCAATCTCTGGACTTTGTCAACAAAGGAAATAAAATTTGTCTGACAAGCCTGTTCTTGAGGAGACCATGATGGCTATATGTGATCTCTGTTTCCTTTTGCAAAGGTTTAGTAATCATCACTTTAATAATGTTATAGAAATCTACCAAAAATCAAATTAAAATTTGCTAGTTTATATTCACTTCCCTTTTTATGAAAACAAGATCATAGATTTAGATGTAGGAGTAATCTTACAGATCATTTAATGTAACACATTTCATTTAATTTTTTCCCTCTTTTTTCTTATTTTTTATTTTTTATAATTTTTATTTTCCCCATCTACATGTAAAAACTATTTTGTATATGTACATTCATTTTTACATATTTCTATATGAATCATATTGACAGATGAAGAATCAGAGCAAAAGATTTCCCTTTTGAGAAAAAAAAATTGAAGGGAAAAAAGGTGGAAAAGTATGTATTAATCTGCATTCAGTCTCCATAGTTCTCTCTCTAGATGCTGGTGGCATTTTCCATCCAAAATTTGTTGGGATTGCCTTGGATCACAGAACTGCTGAGAAGAACCAAGTCTATCATAGCTGATCATCTTATGATCCTGTTATCACTATGTACAACATTCTCCTGCCAGGCCTTTCTAAAATCAGCCTGTTCATTATTTTTATAGAACAATAATATTCCATTACTTTCATATACCACTCATCTTATACGTAAGGTATATATGCTCACAGAAGCTATGTCCACATAGGCTGTCTAAATGCACAGATACAGATCACAAGCAGCTTCTTATTTCTCCTTATTTCTCAGCCAATTTCTAATTTTAAAGCTTAGGATTCTACTTAAACTTTTTCTTAGTACTATGAGATCTGTTCTCTCAAAATATAAGGCATTCAGAATACTAGACTTTCCTATCCTCTATCACAAATTTTAAGGTTGAATGTTCCTTTTCCCAGAAAGTTCCAATGATTTAGACTTCAGAAACCAGTTGGTTCTGTGGCTGAAAATAAGAGTCTGTTAAAGAGTATACATTTTACCATATTTTAGAAGATTAAATAAGGATTAAGACAAATTGAGAGATTGTTGAATGAATTGTTGTATTTGGAGGTCCAATAATATAGTGGATAATTGTATTTTTTTCTTCTGTGCCAGGTTTATGATTAGTTTTCCAAGCTTCATATTTATTTACTTTTTTCCTCTTCTCAAGAGCTATACTCTAATGATAAAACTCAACCCAAATGTCCACTTCTACATAAAGACATTCCTGAATCCCCCTTGTTTCCTCTTTAGATTTTTTCTATTTTAAAAATAGATTTTAAAGTAGATTTGAAATAAATATATTTTGTTCTATCATCTAGATTTCCTGATGCCTTTTCTCTTTTCTCACAATTTCCCAGAAAGCCAACTCTTTTTAACAAAGATTTTAAATAGGAAAAAAAGGAAAAATCACCTAATTGATCAATATATAGAAAAAAACTTGATATGTGTAATGTTCCATGCTCACAGATCATACCCCATTCTCCACATCTCTGCAAAAGAGTCAGGGCTGTAAAGAGAATTTTCTTCCCAAATCTCTCCTTTGAGGTCAAGCTTGCTAGATTTTAATTGTTGACATCTTCTCTGGATTTACTCTCTATGAATTTCTGGGTTCTTCTACTGTCATTCTTCTTATAAGTACTCTCTGGGCACTTAACTTGGTGGCAAAAATAGATACTTTTCTCTGTTCAATTTTTTTCCTTTCAATTTAAATGTCTTTAGGCTTCTGAGTTTAAAGAAAGTACATTTTACAATCCCTTTTTAGGTGCACTTCATGCCTGGCCATAAGTCTATCATTCTTATATTTTAACCCACTCTTAACTAGTCATTCACTCCCAAATCTCTAGCTGCCACTCTTTTAGGAGATCCTAAGATCATCAGTTTCTTGTCCCAAGATTTTTGAACATTTAGAAATGACTTTAAAAAAATAAAAAAAGAAATGACTTGTGATCCTCAGCTTTATGCCTTCAAAGAGATTGTCTGAAACTTCAAACTAATGTCCTGAACTGCCATAAACTATACTACAAAGTTGTCATCATCTCAATATTAAGGAGACAGACAGCTGTCTCAAACAGATAGAGACTGTCTTGGAAAGAATTTAATTCTGTTTTCTCTTATACTCCATATACCCTTTAATCCAGTAACAATTGAACAATATATTTCATCTCTTGGTTTAAAAAAAAAGAAGAGAGAGAAAATAAGAGAGAGGAGAGGGAGAGAGTGAGGAAAGAAAGGAGAAAAGGAGGAAGGAAGGAAGAAAGGAAGGAAGAAAAGGAAGGAAGGAAAGAAGGAAGGAAGGAAGGAAGGAAGGAAGGAAGGAAGGAAGGAAGGAAGGAAGGAAGGAAGGAAGGAAGGAAGGAAGGAAGGAAGGAAGGAAGGAAGGAAGGAAGGAAGGAAGGAAGGAAGGAAGGAAGGAAGGAAGGAAGGAAGAGAGGGAGGATTTAAAAATAAGTTACAAAAGTGGTCAATAATGGTCATCATCTCATGCACTAGAGAAAGCCAGAAATATCTGACTAAGCCTTACCAACAGATGTTTCTTTGCTCCACTGGTGGAAATAATAGGTGAAAACTTTAAACTCAGAAAAGCTGAGCAGTTAACCAGGCCCATTCTCATAATGTCTATGGATTTAATTTGGTTCAGGCTCTCCCCTTAGCATGCTGGATGCTGGAGTGTAGTTTAAGCAAGAGCAGAAGCACTTAAGTTTACCATAGATGCCACAAAATTGCAGGAAGCAGATCTCAATTCATATTTGCTGCAATCTTTGTTTAATTGTTTATTTATGGGTCTGTGGCTTAGGGCTCTTCTAAAATACTCACAGAATCAAAGACTCTTTTTGAGTCAGAAGCCATCTCAGGGACAAATTGGTCCATCTTATATCTTCTTTGAAACTCTTAACAAGTGGTCATTCAGTCTCTTATTTGGAGAGAAAAGTCCACTGTTTCTGAAAGCAGATTGTTTCATCATGGGATATCTCTAATTGTAAGGAAATTTTTCTTTACATCAAACCAAAATTTGTATCATTTGAAATCTCCACCCATTATTCATAGTTGTGATCTTATGAATGCAAGACTTATAGTCAGGAAGGCTTGAGTTCAAATCCAGATTCAGACATTAGCTGTGTGACCTTGGGCCAGTCATTTAACCGTATTTGCCTCAGTTCCTCACCTGTAAAATGAATTGTAGAGGGAAATGGCAATTCATGCTTTGCCAAGAAAACTCCAAATCGAGTCACATAGAGTTAAACACAACTAAGGTCAAATTGAGCAAATCCAGACCCTCTTTTATACTATTTATTCTTTCCGAGACTTAAATATTTAAGACAAAAAATATTCCCAGTTTTATCACTTGATCATTATGTGGTAATGGTTGATTATTGAATTATCATATTCCTACTCCTCCTTCATTACTTCACTCACTTTCCGTTATAAACTCTAGCATGGCAATGTTCTTCCTAAAATGTGGTACTTATATTGAGCCCAATTTTACAGATGTGGTCTGACTGGGACAAAATACAGCAAGGATACTACATCCCTTGTTCCAGATACCATGTTTCTCTTCACACTGCCTAAGATTTTTTTAATCCATGTAATAATGTTAATTCATGTTGAACTTGCAATGCATTAAAACCACCAGACCTTGTTTCGAAAAGTTATTGTTCAACCATAAATCCACCATGTTGTACTTTTGAAACTGAATGCTTGAAGACAAATATAAAAAAGTAGAATTAACCATATTATACTCCATTTTATTAGATTCAGTCTGATAAGCATGTTACTTATATCTTTATACTAGTCAATGATTAAAACGTTTTATAGCAAAAGGTCAAGGAGAGATCTCTGAAGCACTCCACCAAGACTTCACTCCATTTTAATATTAACTCAATAACAACCACTCTTTGACTTCAGTAATTCAACTCTTTCCCAACTTAACTAAATCTGTAATACTTTAACACATACTTCTTTATAACAAGGAAGATGTGAGAAATTTTATCAAATGCTTCCTAGAAATCTCAATTAATTTACAATATTGTATCTATAACATTCTCCTAATTTACTAGTCAGCAACAACTTTTTAGAAGGAATGAAGTTAGTGTTGTATTGCCTGTTCTTTATGAAGACATGCTATCTGTGAATGATCAACACTTCCTTTTCTAAATGCCTGAAAAGTGTCCTTTAAATAACTTTTTTAAAATTTTCAACAAAGTCAAAATCATAAGCCAATAATCTGTAGATTCTACCACTTTTTTTAAATAGGCATACTTATCCATCTTCAGTTCTGTGGTGTCTCTCTCATTATCCATGAATTTTTCCACAATCACCACTTGTACTGAGTCACTTGGTTAAATTATGAACAATTGCTTTAAAATGGTTTTTCTGAGAATGGGATTTGGAATTTTTGACCACAATTTAAATATAGAAATGTTATGTTCCTGCCCAAAGATTCAGTGTACCTAACACTGGCCAGTAAAATATTTGTCTGGAACATTGAAAATATAATCTTAAGGAATCTAAACCTTAAGGGAAAGATTGAGAGAAAGCTAACTATGAATATCCATTTAGCAAGATACCATAAAGCCTAAGAATGATATTGGAGGGTAATAATTGATACACAGAATTTTGGAGAAGACAATCTTAAAAAATTCATTAAAAACTCCATGGCCTCAAATGAATATTGCATATAGTCAATAAAACAAGATGTACAGAAGAAGTCCTAAACCAAGGAGGCAAATTTGACCACACAGGGATAACTGAGACTTGAAGGGATGAGATTTATGACTGGAATTTTACTCTGAATGTGTATAAGAAAAACAAGCTAAATGAATAAAAAGAAACAAGGATGCAGTGTACATCAAAAAAGTATACACTTAAGAAGAAATGCAAGAATCAGAGCAGCCAAGTATGGAGGGGGCAATATTTGGGAAGAGATCAGTGGAGGTAGAAAATTAATAACTATGTCATCATAGAATTCTATGGACTAGTTACAAGAAGGAAATAAAGTTAGAAAAACAATTCAGAGGCTTGACATACAGTAGCAATGATAATAGTCTTTAATTATATGTATATGTTCTAGAGCTCTCTTCCTGCCAAAAAAAAAAAGTAACTAATTTCTTAACTTGATTTAATGATCATAATATCTTTCAAGTGTTGGAAAAACAAAAGGAATGTTTCTTTTCCACATATCATTTTTACCAGTGAGGAAAAAACTCATTGCTGAGGTAGAGATGAAGGATAGTATGATTAAGTCCTTCTTTTTAGAGCTTCAGATAGCAAAGGTTAAAAAATTCAGGAAGAATCTGGCATGTACTTTAAATTTTAGATTCAAAGAATGCATAGGTAGGGTCGCATAAGCTAACATTCTACTCAAGCCAAGCTTGGATGGATGAGAAATTCCTAAGACCAGAACATTGTGCTAAAACTAACAAGATAAAATTTATTAAGGATGAAGCCAGAGTTTTAAATTTAAACAATTAAAACAATTAATTTCATAAGTCAAGATAAAAGAAGCATGATTACACAGCAACTGGAAAAAGAGCTGGGAGTTCAAGTGAACTGGAAAAGTTCACTAAAAAATACAGTTGTTTTTTTTTTAGCTGCTAAAACTAAAAAATACTGTTTTAACCTTGAACTGCATTAAGAGAAGTATATCTCTCAGGAATAAGGAGGGTGTTGTTTTTCTGTTCTCTGAGCCTTTGTCAGATCACATTGAACATATCACATTCAGTTCTGGAACCACATTTTTGTTTTTTTTTTTTTTTGTTTTTTTTTTGGAACCACATTTTTGGAAGAGCATTGAGAACATCCAGTAAAAGTCAAAATGAAGGGAGTAGATTGGTTGACAGAACTGGGGGTGCTTCTCCTGGAGATGTCTCAGAAAAGACATGAAAGGTATCTTCAAGGATAGGAAAGGCTATAATTTTGGACAGCTAAGTGCCAGGTCTGATGTTGAGAAGACTCAACTGGACTCAAATATTTAGCAGTTTTGTGAAACGCTGGGCGAATGACTTAATTCTGTTTTACTCGGTTTCCTAATCTATAAAGTGAGCTGAAAAAGCCTAAATGGGGTCATGAAGAGTCAGACATAATTGAAATGACTGCACAATAACAACTTGGAAGAATTAATTCTCAATCTGGTTCCAGAGGGCAGGACTAAAAGCAATGAGTAGAAATTTCAAAGAGGCAAATTTGGTTTTCTGACATATGAAAAGTCTTACAGACGTAATTTCTGAGTAATTAGCAATTGTTTTATTAATTATGGTTAGCAAATAATTACTCAAAGAGGTCAGCGGTATTCTCAGGGACCAAGTACAAATCATGGGGGACATCCAATCAAAAAGTGAGTGTTCCCAACAGACAAAAATCAGCTCTAATTAACAATCAATGAAAGAATGAGTATTGAGAGGTGGGATTATTCTAATGAGGTGCTGGGTAAGTGACTAAATCATGTCATAAGTGGACAAAGACAGACTCATCTCAAGCCAGACTACTCCCCCCTCAGGTAATCTACACAAAAGGATTTATTCTCCACCAACAATAAATAATGGTGGAGTAAGATGGTCTGGATATAATGAATTCTTTGGGCAGGATCAAAAGTGCCTTTAAGAGGCTGGATTCTGAGTGAATAAACAGAAAGAAAAAAAAAAAAAAAAACCTGGATTTCTAGTCCCCTCTCCCATACTAATTAGTTATTAGCATAAGAGAGAAATAAACATTTCAGTTTTATATTAAGAAAAATTTCAATACAAGTGAAGTTCTCCAAATTGAGAATAAATAACTCATTGAATGAACTACTTCAAGAGGCACTGGAGGTCATGATGAAGATAGCTACAAAATTGTTGTGACTCTATCTTGGATTTGGGTTAGAACAAAGCTTCTTAAACTGCAAGTCTTGACCCCATAATTGAATGTGGGAGTCACTAAAACTTGGCAACAGTCAAAGGTATCAAATATTCTGCCAAGATTTTAATTCTTTTTGTAAAAATAAACAGGCACATTCATCTCATAAATATGCTGATTTGCTTTTGTCTTTTAATAAATGGTAAAATTATATGAATGCCAAAGAATTGTTTTAAAATAAATTTATTTCTGATGTATTATAAGTAAATGTTTGATTTGAATTCCTATTTTATATACCTATATAAATGGCAAAGAAATTTCTCAGGATAAAAGGGGTCATGAATGGAAAAAGTTTAAGAAGCCCTGGGTGAGAAGGCTGATGAATATTTCTCTGAAATACTATGATTTTTGAGCCTTTGATGACCTAACTGAAGCTAGGTAGGGACTCTCCAACTATTCCAGAATTATCTTGTGTACTGATTCCCTATTCAACATTTTTATTCTTTCCCTTGTCTAAAGATAATTCTTCTACACAGGAAAAAAAAAAGCTTTGCTTTCATTCTTTCAGCCTCTGCTATCATCTCCATTCCAACCAGCTGTTTCTGTTCAGTTTATTCTTTGATATAGTAAAAGCCTGTTCTTCCCCTTCATTGACAATCTCTCTTCATTATGATCTTTAGTCCTCTTGATGAGACTTTTTATCCATCCTCATATTTCTGCTATCTCTTAATGCTAATATCTTCCCTATGAGATTATCACCAATTTATCCTGTACTTTGGGGGGTTTTGCTTGTACTATGTCTCCTCCATAAAAATTGTAGCCCCAAGAGCAAGAAAGGATTTTGCCAATTTTTGGCTCCTCACCTCTTAGCATAGTTCCTTAGCATATAATTAGCAACTCTAAAATGTTTTATTTTGTTGTTTTTATGAATTGGTGCATACATTTGACTTCTGTGTCTTGGTTCAGAGGAATATTTCTTGAGTAAAAGAACCAGAAGCTAGTTTTTGAAGGCTGTGTCCAGGGTTCAAATAGGGAATCAGTTTTCCACTTTATACTAAGAAGACTGTAAACTATGGAAGGATAGAAATGGTTTCTTTGATTTTTACATCCACTAACACAGTGCTCTTCACAAAACAGAACCTTAATAAATGTTGTTCACTGCCTGGTTCTCAAGACATTATATTAATAATGATGAGAACTAATGGATTACAACTCAGGCTTCCTCAGGCAAAGTTAATGAGAATCCATTAAAATTCTGGACAGCTGGATGCTAGCTTCTTCTCTAGGGTAATTAGTGACTTCTCAGAGTGTACTGTTAGAAAAAATTCATAGATTCATGAGAATGTATTCTTTTATATGTTTATGAAGGTCGAATGAGGAAAAAATTGGGAAATGTTTTTTCCCTCCATTAGCTGACATGATGGGAAAAGAGAACCAGTGCCTCCAAAAAAAAAATTTTTAATTGATTATTTTTTATTTTTAACTAGCATCTTTGAAAAACATTTTAATGTCTTTTTAAGACAAGGAGCAATTAATAAGGGAAAAGGAGAAAAAAGAGAAAAGAGGAGAAAAGACAAAGAAAAGGAGAGAATAAGGAAGAAAAGGAAAGGAGATTCTTCCCCAATGGAAGAAAAGTTACTATGAAATTTGCTTTTAAATTTCAGAAGCTATCAGTAGTTTCTGAATCTTTGGTCACAACGGTATTTTTTTTAAATATTAGATATTCTTTCTCTTCACTGAAGTCCTCATTTGGAACTCTAGGATAGTTGATTTATGATTGATTTTTCAACAACAAATAATAATTAAAAACAACTCTCATAATAGAGTTCATTACAAGTATGAAGATGAAGAGTGATTTTCTATAATGTGGTAAAAGGAAAAAAAAAAATCCAGTGACAGTTGCTTTGAGAAGCTTGAGAATGGTTCATTTTAGGGTTTGTTTATTCAAAACAGCCAGTAAATGACTAACAAATAGTAGACTCACCTCATTGATTGGCCAGTTGGTTGTTGTCCTTTGTTCTTGAAGAAGACCAAAATGACCTAAGTTAGGGTCAAGTTAGAATATGTTCAACTGTGGTTGATCAGACCAATATGAGCTTGAAATGCTCTGCCACAGGCCAGAAACAGATAGTCCCTGTGAACATTTGGAGTGACTTCTCTAACTTTGAACATCTCACGTTTCCTTTGGGCTAATTTACTTAATAGTGCACAGAACTTTCCCGGATGAAGGAAGGCACGCCATGCTGGGCAGTCCTGGGCCAGGGTTTCCCATGGCATGCAATCAATGCTAAAGTTAATTAAGAGAGACCTTGAGAGTGTTCTTATATCCCCTTTTCTGATCACTTTATGAGTATTTGCCCTGTGTGAGTTCTCCATAAAATAATTATATTGCCAAGCTCACATTTGGCATTTTAAGAACATAAGTGCTGCTTTGATGTCTCTTTTGGACTAGTTATTAGAAATACTCTCATGTTCAAAATTCATAGGACTCTGCACTTCTTGGAGTTCCAATAAAGAAGAGTTTTTTGGTTTGTTTTTAAAAGATCTCTTAGCAAAGTTTTATTTGGGAACTAGAATTTAAAGTCTCTTCCTGAGATACAAAATAGACTTTTGCCTGGAAAACTACAGAAAGGTTTACAAACAGAACTTTTGAGGAAAAAAAATTGAACTTTTTTCTTTGTTTTGGAAAATAAAAGGAAAAAACCCCAAAAGAATAGAGGTGGGTATGAAAACGGCACCATAGTGAAAAGCGTTTTGTTGGTGTTTTTAAATATTTGAAGAAATATAGTTTAAAGATATGTCTAAGATAGAAGAAACCTTGGAGAGTCCGAAAATCCTTTTCTGCTGAATATCTGCTGAGTTCTATAACCTGGTTCAATCTCCTTATTTTAAAAATAAGGAAACAGAAACTTAAAGTCTATCTCTTAATAATACTAAAGAATCACCCAAAGCATTCCAATTCAGAACTGTTATTTTTTCAAACAACTCCATAAGTGGCTCCCCAAATACCTGAATACACATAGAAATCTAAGGATAACCTTGTCTATAAAATAATTAAGTCAATGTTCCCTAAGGAAAGGGAACCCCTAAGAACACAGATGATTTGTCCTGCATTGATCAGATTGATAGTGTGCATTTGAGGCACAATTCAAACCCAAAAATCCTGACTCATAATACAAATTTTCTTGACTAATATTTTCTCTCAGTCATGCTGTTTCAGTTTGTGTCTTTAATTTGAATGGAGAACATTTACTTTAAGATGTAAAATCAAAAAAAAAAATGTTATCATCTATTTAATTCCAAAAGGAAGGTTTCTTCCTTGGAAATTCATCTTGGTAAGAATATTTTTTTTCATTCATTCATGGAATAGTAAATATTGGGTCATGGACTAAAGAGAGTCATGCAGGGAGCTGTAAATAATATCACAAATGGAACTGTGGTCTAAGTCATTATATAATTTTCACTCTAGAAAGTGCTTTCCACTTGCCTTAGTTATTCTGTTGGTCTGGCAAGTTAAATACACAGTAAGGTAATTTTTCACTGTGTCTCATTAGGGTAGAACCTCAACTCTACAAAGGACTGAAATCTCCTAAAAATTCAGTCTATTTCCTCATTAAACCAATGAATATGTAATGTTATATTCAAGAATGTCATGGAAGGGCTTTTCAGACAAGAAAGGGGGCTCTTTAAGAGAAGTGCATGTAACTCAAGATGGAAACATTTAACCAAGAAAAACAAATTGATTTTGTGGATCTCATGAAAATGATTATACTTAATTGGGTGATCTTATTTTTAAAAATCCACATTAAAAGAATGGGGGAGAAGGGGAAAGAATACCTATGTCTAAGTGTCTTTGAAACAAAAATTTAGCTGAGCAGAATGTCAGGATTCATTTAAGAAATCACAGCTGCATAAACAATGTTTATTCACTACATGAAGAGAATTTATAGCATTTGTCATGAAAAAGTAAATACTTTAGAGGCTCTGTTTGTGACATGGTGTCATTCTTCATAATATTTTGAGCCAACAGGCACAACAATAGATCAATGGAAGAAGATTTCTCACGATATTTGGGGGTAGCAAGTACTTTTGAAGTTCAAACATTTCCCATTTCTCATTGTGAAAGGGGTCCTGACATTTAGACAACGCCCACACTACTCCGGGGAATAGTCATTGTGGGGGGGTGGAGACACCCCCAGAATGATGATGTTCTGTGGGGCCATGCTCACCACAAAGTCTCTGACCTATTTTCTGAAAGAGGATAATCTCCTCTTGTACCATTAAGATAAAAGAAAAGGCTGAATTTTCCAAAGAATATCAGTAGCGTAGATGCTAGTTCTAAGAACTGTTTTCTCTCAGGTCAGAGTATTTTGAGATCTGTTCCCTCCAAGTAAAGGAAAAATTTCATCATTATCCACATTATCCAGTCCTATTTTCAAAGGGATAAGGGGGGAAGAAAAAGGGAGAAGAAAGAGAATTCAAATGCTCTGAAGTTTATAATTTATTTGAATGTTTTGGCAAAATTTGCATTAAGTATCCCAAGAGATTTTTAAATTACTAAATCTTAGTAGAATTTCAAAGCAATTAATAATGTTTTCTTTTTAATGACCTTGTCCCTAGAATTTCATTATAAAAAAAGAGTTTTATAAAAGGAAAGATTCTGGACATTTTCAGTAAAAAGTAATGGTGCCAATAAAAAGACACTGTCAAGCTTTTTGGGGGGTGGAGAGGAACAGGGGAGGCCATCAGGGTCCAATGACTAGCCCAGGGTCACAGCTAGGATGTAATCAAGGACCTGAGGCCAAATTTGACTTCAGGTCCTCCTAGTTCTATACTATGTAATCATCCCAAGCATTATTTTTAAAAATTAAATGTTCTCTAATGGGGGTAGAAGGGTCTTTAATTTGTCAATGCTTAAATATAGATTCAACCTTTGTTTAAGAGTATCAGACTGCTTCCCTATTTGATAATGCTTTTAATGAAGATCATGTGAGATCATGGTCTTACCTACTCTGTACCCAACCAATCAATGGAGCAATCAATACAAAAGTATTTTTTAACCTCCTACTATGTACCAATCTTTTTGTCTGTCTGTCTCTTTCTCTGTCTCTCTGTCTCTGTCTCTGTCTCTGTCTCTCTCTGTGTGTGTGTGTGTGTATGTGTGTGTGTGTATGTGTGTATGTGTGTGTGTATCCAAGTCTTATTACAGATATCTGCACTTGGCCCCATTTACATTGCCTCCCTTTGTTTTCCCTCACCCCTAGCAATTGCACTGATAGAGACAGAGTGCCATGATGACAATCTAGACATCATTTAACAAATGGACATAGAACTACTCTGTGCTCAGGAATGGTGCTCAGCGAGGTAGGAGCAGAGGGGGGAAGATCTTTGTTTCCCCTTTTCTTTCTTTCTACAGGAAATACAGCATTCTATGTCCTCTGCACCCTGAGTGCTCAGTATGTTAGCTGTCTTAATCCCATAAAGCATAAGCTTTTTGAAGGAAGGGACAGCTGGGATGTTTGTCTTTATATTCATGACATCTCACCAAGCTTTCAGCATGTGGTCCAGAATCTGTGAGTTCTTTGGTGTCCAGAACGGGAGAGGAAAGTCCCCCATCAATGTCAATCAGCAAGCATCCAGCAATTTAGAATCTTAGCATTGATGAGGTCGTTGAGTTTGGTTTTTTCTTGGGTTGTTTTTGTTTGGGGGGAAGAAGAGAGGAAGGGAGTGACTATCACGGTTAAGTGACTTGCCCAGGACCACACAGTAATTGTCCAAGGCTGGATTTGAACTCAGGTCTTCCTGATTCTAGACCTGATGCTGGCCCTGAGATTTTATTATTTTTGTTGTTGTTATTGTTTTTTAATTAACTGAGGTAGCGCAGCCAGTTTATGCCAAAGGCCACACTTAAATCAATCATCTCAACTTACAGCCTATACCAGACTGGCTATTCACATAGTATTTATGAAGCACATAAATTGAACTGAAATTAAATTAACCAGAGTTGTATTGTTTAAGATTTTAGCCTGAATGACAACTTAGAATATTTAAGCTGTTGGCTTAAGTCAAATTCTAGCATTAGAAGCAGCCTGACTGCTCTTTCATCATTTTTTAATCGTGTCTGACTCTTAATGACTCCACTTGGGGTTTTCTTGGGATAGATACTGGAGGGATTTGTCATTTCCTTCTCCAGCTTATTTTATAGATGAGGAAACTGAAACAAATAGGGTTAAGTGACTTTCCCAGGGTCACACTTCTAGCCAAATTTGAACTCAAGAAGATGAGCCTCCCTGACTTCTATCCCCTGTGCTACCTAGTTGTGATAGATAGATAGACAGAAAGACAGACAGAGACATAGATAGATAGATAGATAGATAGATAGATAGATAGATAGATAGATAGATAGATGGATAGATAGATGGATAGATGGATGGATAAGTAGGTAGATAGATGTGTGTATGTATATATACATAGCATATGTGTTATATGTGTGTGCATGGTGTGCATATATATATATATATATATATATATATATATATACACACACACTGTTTTTTGGAGATGCCATTATTATTATTCCTATCACTTGGAGAGCGGGAAGTAAAAAATAGAAGGAAAAAGGGAATTGAAAAGGTCAATGTAGGGACCAAAACTCTTTCCATATTGAATATGTGAAAAAATCACTTATTAAGATCCTCTTTATACATCATCCTCCTAGATACTTTAGATAGAACTATGCAAAGATTTGTTACTGATTCTTCCACAGTGTTTTTTTGTTTTTTTACATGTGGTTCCTTTTAGGAAAGAAAGGCTAAACTGTTAAGATGGAATAAAGGAGTGATGGAACCATCCAAACAGTTTTAATGTAACATAAAAGCAATGCTTTGAAAATAATTCAAAATCAAATTATGAAACTTAACTTGTTCCTAACTTCAGTCTCCTCTTGATGTCTTGGAAGGACCAGAAAAGATTTGAATTATCTCAGATGCTTCACATGTATATAAATAGTACATCCAAATGAAATTCTTCTTAAAATGAAAATGGACATTTAAAGGTCCATTTGAAATATGAGTGCAGTAATGACCTAGAAAAAATAACAACAAAATTCATATGGAAGAATAAAAGGTCGAGAATTGCAAGGGAACTAATGAAAAAAAAGTCAGAGGAAGGTGGTCTAAGTGTACCTGATTTAAAGCTATATTATAAAGCAACAGTCACCAAAACCATTTGGTATTGGCTAAGAAATAGACTAGTTGATCAGTGGCATAGGTTAAGTTCACAGGACAAGATAGTGAATAAAAATAGCAATCTAATCTTTGACAAACCCAAAGATCCCAAATTTTGGGATAAGAATTCATTATTTAACAAAAACTGCTGGGAAAACTGGAAATTAGTATGGCAGAAACTAGGCATGGACCCACATTTAACACCACATACTAAGATTAGATCAAAATGGGTCCAAGATTTAGGCATAAAGAACGAAATCATAAATAAATTGGAGGAACATGGGATGGTTTACCTCTCAGACTTGTGGAGGAGGAAGGAGTTTGTGTCCAAGGGAGAACTAGAGACCATTATTGATCACAAAATAGAACATTTTGATTACACCAAATTAAAAAGTTTCTGCACAAACAAAACTAATGCAAATAAGATTAGAAGGGAAGTAACAAATTGGGAAAAAATTTTTACAGTTAAAGGTTCTGATAAAGGCCTCATCTCCAAAATATACAGAGAATTGACTTTAATTTATAAGAAATCAAGCCATTCTCCAATTGATAAATGGTCAAAGGATATGAACAGACAATTTTCAGATGATGAAATTAAAACTATTTCCACTCATATGAAAGAGTGTTCCAAATCACTATTGATCAGAGAAATGCAAATTAAGACAACTCTGAGGTATCATTACACACCTGTCAGATTGGCTAAAATGACAGGAACAAATAACGATGAATGTTGGAGGGGCTGTGGGAAAACTGGGACACTGATGCATTGTTGGTGGAGTTGTGAAAGAATCCAACCATTCTGGAGAGCAATCTGGAATTATGCCCAAAAAGTTATCAAAATGTGCATACCCTTTGACCCAGCCATACTACTACTGGGCTTATACCCCAAGGAACTACTAGAGAAGGGAAAGGGTCCTGTATGTGCCAAAATGTTTGTGGCAGCCCTTTTCATAGTGGCTAGAAGCTGGAAGATGAATGGATGTCCATCAATTGGAGAATGGTTGGGTAAACTATGGTATATGAATGTTATGGAATATTACTGTTCTATAAGAAATGACCAACAGGAGAAATACAGAGAGGCTTGGAGAGACTTACATCAACTGATGCTGAGTGAAACGAGCAGAACCAGAAGATCATTATACACTTCAACAATGATACTGTTCGAGGATGTATGCTGATGGAAGTGGATTTCTTCAACATAGAGAAGAGCTAATCCAATTCCAATTGATTAATGATGGACAGAACCAGCTACATCCAGAAAAGGACTGGGAAATGAATGTAAACTGTTATTTTTACCTTCTGAATCCAATTCTTCCTGTGCAACAAAAAATTCGGTTCTACACACATATATTGTATCTAAATTATACTGTAATATATTTAACATATATAAGACTGCTTGCCATCAGGGGGAGGGGGTTGGGGGAGGAAGGGAAAAAATCTGAATAGAAGTAAGTGCAAGGGATAATGTTGTAAAAAATTACCCATGCATATGTACTGTCAAAAAATGTTATAATTATAAAATAAAATAAAAAATTTAAAAAAAAAATAAAAAAAAAAATAAAAAAAAAAATAAATAAAAAAAAAAGAAGCAAGAAATTTGGATAAAATTAAAAAAAAAAAAAAAAAAAAAAAAGAAATATGAGTGCAGAAACTAAATAGTTTTGCAACTTATTCAAAACATTTTCTAGTAAAAATATTATAGATAATTTATCTTATTATATAAAGCATTACTTATTTTATTTTTAATTTAAATTTTACTAATCTAGCCTTTAGTTTCAGAATTTTTAATCTGGTATTTAATTGGAGAGTTTTAATTTGGTTTTTTTCCTAGCTTTTTTGTTGCATGCCCAATTCATTGATCTCTTCTTTCTCTATTTTATTCAGGTAGCTGTTTAGAGATATATAATCTCCCCTAAGAACTGCTTTGGCTGCATCCCATAGGTTTTAGTATATTGTCTCATTATTGTCATTCTTTTAGATGAAATTATAAATTGTTTCTGTGATTTGTTGTGACACTCATTTTTAGAATTACATTATTTAATTTCTAATTGTTTTTAGTTATCTTTCCCTGCCCCTTTATTGAATATAATTTTTATTGCACTGTGGTTTGAAAAGGAAGCATTTACTATTTTTGCCTTTCTGCCTTTGATTGTGAGGGTTTTATGCCTTAATATATGGTCAATTTTTGTGCTGAGAAAAAGGTGTATTCCCTTCTGTCCCTATTCAATTTTCTCTAGCGGTATTTATTTTTATTCTTCTTACTTTTATTCCATAAATATCAAAATTCCAAAATATCAAAATACATGACAGATGTATTTAGAATCCACACACAACATGGGTTCCCGTTTCATCCCTTTATATTTTTCCTGATCCAAACTCCCATCCCCTGTTAGTGGAGAAGCTGAGAATAAAAGCGGGAACCACTAGTGAAGAGGTCATTGGGGAAAGAAGATATCTAATCCATCCTTGAATAATGAGGAATTAAATTCCCTGTAAGTGAATTTCATTTCCCCCCAAATGAAAAGTATAGCTACAATAGAGCAGGTTGACTAGAAAAAGGATTTTTAAAGTAGCTCCTAACTGGGTATTCTACAACAACGGGGAACAATAAATAATTTAGGGCCATTTAAGGCTAAGGCTCTGAGAGTTCTATAAGCTCACTTGGTTTTAGGAAGTAGGTGTGAAGAGATTTTCTTTGTTTTCAGTACAGTCTATGAAAACTATACTCTGCCTGGATACTGTTCACCTCCCATAATATACTTATCCCCTGTTAATTTCACAATGTTTTTCCCGGTTTGGTTTGAAATAGGAGTTCCAGTAAATATTTCTTCATACAAAACAGGAATCTTCATCATGTCTTTTTATATGAAACTCCATAAAAGTATACTTTAAGCCATCCAAAAACCAATAATTCACATTAAAGGGAACCAGCTTCCAATTTTTTTTCAAAAAAGAGAAAAAATAACTTTTTGAAAGCATATATATTCTCTAAATTGGGACAAAACCTCTGTATGTGAATTTTCTTCATATTAGAACACACCTGGTAGAGAAACTTATAAGGAATGTTTCAGACACTCAGAATGTTTTATAGTCCAGTTGTGAGCACTAGGAATATGCTTTATAAGTGAAAAGGCTGATGCTGCCTTTACTCTAGCTAGGTCAGTGTCACCACTATAATATTTTAAGGAGTCTCATGTGAACATGAAATATGGGAAATCACTTAAAAGGACAAAGTCACATTTGGAAATATTGAGATCATGATGTGTGTGATATTACTTGGGAAAGAGAAATTCACATGTGGAAATGCACTCTATTAGATCAAGGTTAATAAAGAAGTATCATTTGTGTTTTTATTCATGCACTTTCAAAAATAGGATTTTCCAGAAATCATTTTTGTGCCATGGATGATTAAATGGTGGGGTTTAGAGTATCACACTACCTCCACCGTTTCATTTTACAGATGAGCAAACTGAGGCCCACAAAGGAACAGTTATTTGTTCAAAGTCACGAGACAGTGAGCGAGTGGAAGAACTGGGTCCCTTCACAAAGCTTTCTAATTTCCAATCTGGGTGTTTTCTACTCTTCAACGTTCATGTGACAGCGTATTGATCCTTCTCTTAGTTATCCACTTCTACAAAAGGCACATTCAAAGTGCTAACTAGCTGAAATTCTACCTGGGGTAAATTCAGTTCAGGTCTGAGGGTGGCAGCAATCCAGCATTACCTAAAGTGGCAGGCAGACGGAGGCAGTTATATCCCCTACAGTCACAGGACTGGAAGATGAAGCACGGAGGAGGAAACGTACCTGCCCATTCTTTCATCCTCATTCCTTAAGTAAATACTGGCTGGGGATAAAGCCTAATAATATTGTTCTCATTAGTTACAGGAATTCTAACTTTGTTTTTTTTTCTTTGTTTTTATTAAATCTTTTTTATTTTCAAAACATATGCATGGATAAATTTTAAACACTGACCCTTGCATAGCCTTGTGTTCCAAATTCCCCCCTCCTTACCCCCACCGCCTCCCCTAGATGGCAGGCAATCCAATAAATGTTATACATGTTAAAATATATGTCAAATCCAATATGTGTGAATATATCTATATAATTGTCTAGTTGCGCAAGAAAATTCAAATCAAAAAGAAAACTAAATGCAAGTTAACAACAAAAAAGAGGGAGAATGTTATGTTCCACACTCAGTTCCCACAGTTCTCTTTCTGGGTGATCATAAGATCATTGGAACTGGTTTGAATCATCTCACTGTGGAAGAGAGCCCCTGGAGGGTCCATCAGAATTGATCACCGGATAATATTGATGTTAATCATTTCAGCATCAATTCATGTGAGTCTCTCCAGGCCTTTTTGAAATCATCCTGTTGGTCATTTCTTACAGAACAATAATATTCCATAACATTCATATACCACAATTTACCCAACCATTCTCCAACTGATGGGCATCCACTAAGTTTCAAGTTTCTTGCCACTACACAAAGGGCTGCCACAAACATTTTTGCACATGTGGGTCCCTTTCCTTCCTTTAAGATCTCTTTGGGATATAAGCCCATTAGAAACACTGCTGGGTCAAAAGGCATGCATAGTTTGATAACCCTCTGGATAGAATTCCAAATTGCTCTCCAGAATGGTTGGATTCTTTCACAACTCCACCAACAATGCATCAGTGTCTTAGTTTTCCCACAGCCCCTCCAACATTCATCATTATTTGTTCCTGTTATCTTAGCCAATCTGACAGGTGTGTAATGATATCTCAGAGTTGTCTTAATTTGCATTTCTCTGATCAATAGTGATTTAGAATACCCTTTTATATGACTAGAAATGGTATCAATTTCTTCATCTGAGAATTGTCTGTTCATATCCTTTGACCATTTATCAATTGGAGAATAGATTGAATTCTTATCAGAACCCTTAAATGTGAAAATGTTTTTCAAGGAGGGAGGGCAGAAAAAATTTCAGACTCAAAATTTTAGAAAAGAAATATTAAAATTTGTTTTTCATGTAATTGAAAATAATTTTTCTTAAAAAAGAAAAAGAACAAAAAAAGATGATAAGAGAATATGAGCAGAACTGTTTTGTGACTTCTATGATATATATATGAAGAAATTCATAGTTTCAAATACAATCCCATTTTTTGTTTTTTTATATAACGAAATGTTCATATTTATTCACAGATGCTAAATTCACAATTAAAAGAAAATTTAAATGCAAAGAGGGAAAAGTCTTACCAAAATGAATTGGAACCTATTCCAACAAATCTCTTCAATGCAACTCAAGTCCTCTCTTTCCCAATCTGTTTCCCACAAAAGCCAAAAGTCACAACTTCATAGTTGGTCTGAAAAAGCCCTGAGGATTTGGGTGAATTGCAATATCAACCGAAGTCATCAGTGTGATAAAGCAGCCAAAAAAATTTGGAATCTTGGGCTGCATGAAGAGAGACCCTGATTCTAGGAAAGAGAAGGTGATTTTACCTCTGTAGCCTTTTGTAGTGTTACTTAAAATACCTTTCCCAAAGATGACAAAGTGATGTCACTTTCTCAGAAAAAGAGGGAGAACAGGGAGAACAGAGTAGCAGGAGGGCAAAAAATAGCTGGAATGACCCTGAGTCCTCAAAGTACCAGGCAAGTCAAAACCTAGTGGCTTACTCCTTCCAGGTACCATTGTTGTTGGTCTAATTTGGAAGGTTGGCCAACAGTAATAGCAGGACCAGCAAGAAGCCTACTGAGGACAGGGGCTATTTTCACTTTTTCTTTGTATCACCAAGGCTTAGCAATAAGAATGGCACATTGTAAGAATTTTATGTTCTCTGATTAATTTATTCCAGTTGCTCATGAATGGGATTTATTATAAGATGACATCTCTGAATGTTTACATTTGTGGGTCAACTGCTTACCAAAAGTGGTGCTTTAATTACCTATTTGGCAAACTTTATTCTTTACAATGAACCCATTCCAGAAGTATATAGAAGAAGACAAGTGAATCGTTTGGGAAAATGAACAATGCATCCAATGATCTCATGTTGCTTATTCTCACTAAAATCCATTCTTTTTCATGTGTTCCCATGGCAATGTTATATGCTTTTGAAGCATTGACAATTCTATGATAATTGATCAACTGCTCAACATGAACTGTACCAGTTGATCAACATGAACTCTACTAAGAACATCTTTTCTTAAATACGTGACTTGGTTTGGATTTGGAAAACATAGTCACCATAAATTTAAAAAACATATCTTAGGAACCATAAGTTTATAGTGACTCTCTGATTAAAATCAGGAATCTCTGTACCTTTGAAGCAACTGGATTTTGTTGATTCTTCTTCAGTTGCCTTAATTTATTTAAAATTCCATTTTCATCAATTAATTAATTACTAAGATTTCAAGAAAAAAAATTGATAGGATTCAGTTAACAAGATAACTGGAAGTAATAGATCAGTTACAAAATTTTCCAGCCAGTCACTTTTTGTTATATGGTCAGTGAATGGCTGGAGTTGGCAGACATGACCTTGAGGTGACAGGTGCATAGATTCTCTGACTCAGCCTATGGGCATGCATCTCCCTAAATGATCAGGCTTGCTAGGAGTAACTTAGGACTGCGAATATTCTTGGCTTGAGATGCTGTTACATTTACAGCAAAATTCAGGGTGGTAAGGAAGATAATGAACATAATCAACATCTCCATTTGCTTTAAAGGCCTCAATACTACTGAATAACGAGATTGCCTGCAGCTTTTTATGGAAAATTCAGCAACTAAGCTAAGGGAGAACTAGTGAACTATGTGCTTCATTGGAAGACCTGGAAATGTTCCTGGGGCTACTGTAAAAATTATGAAATCCCATAATAAAGTGCCACTGAAGCACTACAGAGACAATTTAAATTTAATTTAAGTTGATGAACAATTTCAACTACATCAAAAATATTCTCATCATCTTCTAGGGATTACCATCTAGAAAGCTAGATGAGAAAGTAATGTAAATCTAGTTGAACTAGATTAAAAAGAGAATATAATTCTAAAAAAAGGATTAGATCATCTCACACTGTTTTAACAGAGAACAATAAGTCTAAAAAACTGAAGGACAGATGAAAAGTGTTTAAGATTTGGAAAAGTTAAAAAAAAAAAGGTATATCAAAATGGAACTAATGGTCATTAATGTAATCACAATACAAAAAAAGGAGGGAAGGAAGGACTAAGAGAAGAGGGGAGAGGAAAGGGAAGGAGAAAGGTATTTCTTTCAACATTTTTGCCTAGGGCTAGTTCATTTCCCATCCCCCCAAAGAATGATTTGGAAGCAGTTCATAGAGTCATCAAATTCTTAATTTGCAGAATACTATACAGATCATCTATTGCACTTTAAGATATGCAAAACCCCTTATGTTATCTCAGTTGATCCTCACAACTTTTTTGTGAAATAAATTTTATTACATACATTTTACAGAAAATAAAAGTCTTAGAAAAGTTACACGATATGCCCAGGATCATACAACTAGTAAGTATCTGAGGCAAAGTAAAACACAGTGT
This sequence comes from Sminthopsis crassicaudata, assembly GCF_048593235.1. Taxonomy (NCBI): domain Eukaryota; kingdom Metazoa; phylum Chordata; class Mammalia; order Dasyuromorphia; family Dasyuridae; genus Sminthopsis; species Sminthopsis crassicaudata. The sequence continues at coordinate 568,115,440 of NC_133619.1, forward strand.
TCATTAAATGCTTACTGTGCTATGCTAAAGTATGGGAATACAAATACAAGAAAGAAGATAATTCTTGTCCTCAAGAGGACTCCAATCTAATGGAAAAAACAATAAAAAAGGAAGCTGAAAGGAGCAAAGAGGAAGGTATTTATATAATGGGATGGTGTTGAAATCCAGAGTCAGAAAAAGAGCAAAGAACAGAATGAACTCTCCAAATGGAGCTCCTGGCAAGAACTCACCAATGGAAAAAGGGACTTGGGGGAAAAGGGCTCATTCTGATATATATATATATATATATACTGATTTATTGATATATTGATATATATGCTGGTATATTGATCAGGTGCTGATCGAGTTATAGGATGAGATTGCAGTTGGGGCAGGGTGAGAAAGTCTGCAAAGGCAAATCTGAGCCCAAGAATTCTTCACTCTTATGTCTAACACTCTTGAGGAAATAAAACAATAATATTTTTAGGAGAGTTTGTGATCTGCTCAGTCACAGAGCTGTCAAGAGTCAGAGCTAGGATTTGAACTTGGGCCTTTGCCCTCAAAGCTAGTATTCTTTACATTGGATTGCTCTGCTTGCAATACTAGTAGTAGCTACCAGCAGTAGGTCTCCAGCAAGAGAGACTGAGACTTGGGAGTTATGTGATGTAAGTCCCACAGCTGGCACCTGAAGCAAAATTTAAACTCAGGGGGCAGCTGGGTGGTACAGTGGATAGAGCACCAGCCCTGAAGTCAAAAGGACCTGAATTCAAATTCAAATCAGGTGTGACATTTAACACTTCCTGGCTATGTGACCCTGGGCAAGTCACTTAACCCCAATTGCCTCAGCAACAAAAAATAAAACAAAACAAAAAATGTAAACTCAGGTTTACTGATATCAAATCCAGAATGTCATGGAATGGATGACTGTAAGAAGAGGGAAGCATGGGAAGCCTCCTATGTGCTGATGCAGAGGGAAGTAAGCGACGTCAAGAAGATACTGTATTAATGACTAAAATGGCATAAATGAAAAAAGCAGAAACAAAACCAGAACTGAATTTATGGCCCCAAAGGAGAAAGGCAAGTGTGTACTGCTCTCCATTCTTGGCAGAAGTGGAGGATAATGTAGGTGGAACAATGAATATACTATTTTGATTGATTAATGTGGTGTTCGATTTTGTTAAACTGCTTCTCCTCCCCTTTTTTTATTCCTTCTCATAAGATATGGTTTAGGGGGGACAGGAAAGGTTAGGAATCTGTATTATGAATTTGATTTTAATAAAATAAAATATGGAAATGATTTTAAATGATTGCAATAAAAATAAAATTAATAAAAAATTAGAATAGGAGAAAATAAGAAAAAAGTATTAGGGACAGAAAGGGGCCTTCTATTGTAGAAACCTATCGTTTAATTCTTTCCTATTATAGAAAAGGAAAGAAACCCACAAAAAGATCACACACATACATCGTGGTAGAGTGAATAAATTCAGTCTTCTCACTTCAAAAATGTTTTCTCAAGCCAGATGACAAAGCTAAAACACTGTATCTTTCTCTACTCTGCACATATGCAGTTATCTGCACATCACCCTCTCTATTCAAATGTAAATTACTTGACAAGGACAAAGACTGAGTTCACCTTTCTTTGTATTTTTAACATTTAATAATGATTTCCTAATTTCTTGATATTTATATCCCTAGCCTTTAGCACACAGCCTGGCTCATAGTCGGTACTTAATAGATGTTTATGGAAATGAATTATTTTATTGTAGTGGGAAACCTTTTGAAGAGCTAGTCAATAACCATGTCATTCCAGGTCTAACTGGAAAAGTCCATTTCAATATAAATTCACTTGATAAAAAGACTGATAAACAAGTGAATTAGAAAGCTCTCAAAGTTTTCAACAAAGTAAAACAGACCACTGTGGAAAAAAAAAATTTAAGGCAAATATTTAGGGACATCTCTCTAAATCAGGGATTCAGGAGATTTTTTTTTCTCAGTGGAAAAGTTGAAGGAAAGAAGCATTTGTTAAGTGCTTACAATGTGGCAGGCACTGTGTTAAGCAGCTTATTAAATTACTCATTTGATTCTCTCCAGCCCAGGAGGTAGGGGCTTATTATTATCCCCACTTTACAGATGTGGAGGCAGAGGTTAAGTGATTTTTCCAGTGACACAGCAGCTAGTGTAAGTGTCTGAAACTGGATTTGAACTCAGATCTTCCTAATTTCAGGTCCATCTATCAATCTCCTTCCAGTAGTATGCTAGGAGAGGAAGAAAGAAAGGGAGAGACGAGAAAGAGAAGGAAAAGCCAGAGGAAAACCCAATTCTATCCTATAGGTTAAAAAAAACATCCCAGGGACTTGACCCTTTTGTCTATATCTTCATTTTTCATTTTTATATTTCTAAAAAATGTTTTTAAAAAGTTTGACCTCTGATAGGACTCATTGTTCATAATTAAACAAAGTGATTTTCCTTAAGTCCAGATAACCCTGTCACCCCCTTCTCAAGAGACATAATGGTTGGCTATTATCTCTATAATCAAATAGAAATTCCTCTATTTGGCCTGGTGCAGAATTACTAAATATTACCTTAAATACTATTACCATGTGGCACTCTGTGGTTCAGCTAAAATGACCTTTTTTTCCCTATTTCCCCTCAGCCATAGCACTCCATCTCCCACTTCTTTATATTTGCCCTGACAATTTCCCATACCTGGACCACACTTTCCATCACCCTTAGAATGCTCAGTTATTGTTTTTTCCAAGATCTCCTTCAGGTCCTATCTTCTTCCATGAAAGTATTTTTGATCCTCCCAGCTGTTTCCTGGGAAACAGAAATGCTTATTTGATTGAACCACCACTGTGACTTTGTAAACTCTCATGAGCCTCAGTTTCCCCATATGAGAAATGAAAAGGTTAAATATGGATATTTGAGTCCTAACACTGACTGTGAATGTTGACTCAAAGACATTCCCTCTGCCTTCATTATTCTCTAAATTCTAAAAGAAGTCACCAGCGTTGCTGTGGCTAAAGTCCTGTTTGAATATAGACAGGGACAGCCAACAACTACAAAACTCTGACATTTGACTTCCTTTAAAGTTATTTTGTTTCTTTTTCCATTTAAAACTTCTTGATGTGGTCTGCTTGGCTGGGGAGAAGGGAATGAAGGCAGGAAGCCTCATAAGATGGCCAGAAAGAATCTCAGAGCACACAAACTGCAATCCTTTCATTTTAGAGTTGGGGAAACTGAGGCTCAAAGACCCCGGTTTCCTGGTTCCAAATCTAGCGGTTTGTGCACTGTGCCATATTGCCTTTGGAACAATGAGGATAAGGGAACAGAGGGAGAAAGAAAGCAAACTGGCCATATTGAGGAAATTCTAATTGTAACTCACTTGGAAATAGATTGAAGTATGAACAGTGCACATCCAGCATGCTGTCCCTTAAGCCATCGTTCAATCTCATCACCCCAAAAATGTGGTGATTGAAGATTTACTTTGCATCTCATTTCCACTTGAATTCCTTTAATAACTCAAGAGTGAAAATCATCTACACATTTCCAGCAGACATCTGACTTTGTCAAAAATATTTTAATACCCTCTTCTGTTTCATGACCATTCATTTTAACATATGTTTGTGTAATTGGACTTTTAAGTGAAGGAGGTAAAGCTTCAGAATTGAGAAAGTAATCATTTTTCCACTCAATTGGATATAATTTTCTGAAAAATCAAAATACTAAATAAATTGAAAAATGCATGGAAGGGGAAAAAATGCACCAGTCCCCATCTATCTATGAAACACAAGCTATTTTCTCCACAAGAATGTTACTTCACATTTACACTAGGTGTATCTTGTATATGTTTACTTGTTTTTATATTCTCCCCTCCATTAAAATGTAAGCTCCAAGAGGGAAGGGACTGCTTTTGCCTTTCTTTATATCCTCAGTTTTTAGCATAAGGATGTTCTTAAATATTTGTGGATAAACTGATCTAGTTTCTGAGTACTAGAGGTGTGTGTGGGAGGGTACATCTCAAGAAGTTATCAAGAAATTCCTTCCCTTTGGTCTTTTCTTTCTGCTCTATTTCTATATTTTGTTTTGTCTCTCTCTTAGAATTTAGTTTAACAAATATTCTTTAAGGCAGATGTGTGATTATCTGTAAGGAGAAAAAAGTATAGAGCAGGATTGCTCATCTAAGATCATCATGAGGAGAGAGGAATCCTAGAAACATTTCTGAGTGGTAGATAGACCTGCTGTAATTTAAATGACCTCTCTACACTTCCAGAGCCAAAAATTAATATAAAATCTAAGATATTGTTTTTATTAATGAGAGTGTGCAGCATTTTCCCTACTCCCAACCCTCCAAACACAATTTCCTAATTTTTAGGAAATGTTACACTCATAAATTTTATTTGTCTCATAAACCTGATATTGTTTCTATTAAGTGTTATAGAAATGTCAGAAGTTTAACTGACCTGTGTTCTGGGCACGGTCTGCATGAAAACTGCTGGAAACCTAGGAAAAACTAGTTTGTGCCTATGTGAGCTACTAAAAATCCAAAGTCTCCTTTCCTCTCTTGTCAGTTGGAAATGTTTGAGGGAGGCTGGCCTCTATACCCACTTCTCCCTCTTTTATCACAAGATTTCTTACTTGAACTGGGATGTATAAAAACAATTTTAAAAGAAAACTGGAAATTTTCATCTTAGGCCATAATAACACAATACTTATATTTTATTTAACATCTTTTATTCCAAGTACCTTAAATGGGATTATTATCATTTCCAATTTCCAACCAAGGTACTTAAGGCAAAAAACTTGTAAGCTATAGTAAATATACTAAATCAGGAAAAAGAATCAGAAGTATTAACACAAAGTCTTCAAATTTCTAGGGATTATTCCTTTACTAGGAATTGAAATAACTTGACATTCTTTTATACATAGCAACAGAAAACATATATTGATTATAAATATCACATTTATGGCTCAGAATTTTATTAATAATAGAACTTCAGTCACAAAATAGCCCTAATTAAACAAGTAGACCTCTAATGAAAAAAATATGTAACAGGTCAAAAGGAATATCTGATGTAGAACTTAATGCATTTATCCAATCATATAACCAAGCAGACTATATTCCTAGTCATAACAAGCCAGAAAAATGGCAAAATCCCTGAAAATCCTAACTACCTGCTATTGATTATTATAAATGGGGATGGAATTATGAGATATCTGGATGACAGCCCTCAATTCTACCAGATGTAAGGATGCTCCTGGTTCAGTTTGTTATCAAGACTTACATACGATATCTACTTGGTTAAAGCTTAAGGCCGGACAGTCAGGGAGGGTTAGGGCTTGCGATCCAGAAGATTGCGGAGAATCTGCCTCAGAGCAATGTTGGCCATGGCACTGGGGTCCGGGGGAAGGCTCAGTAATGAATGGATCAGCTTCTTGATGATGGTCTTCAGGCACTGGAAGGCTGCGTTCAAATCTTGGTCAAAGCTGTGCCCCTCCGGCTGTAGGGCCATGTGACTGCAGATGTTTCTAAACTCAACACTATCCTTTAAAAAGAATTAAAGAAAAACCAAAGAGAAGAAGTTAATACAAGGTAATGAAGTAAAAATGGATTCTACTAAAATCACATAATGACCAGGAAGGATCTCAACTTTGGGCGGGGAGGGAGGGATGATAAAACTTATATTTTTATTATATTTTAATAATTATCTCAATATAATCATTTCCTTTATAGTCCTATGTATTTTATTTTGTATACTTAAAAACATTTTTCTTAAAAGGGAAAGGTTAAGAAAGGGAAGCATACTATTTTTTGGATTCAAATTTTCTTCTAGAATGATTATATGAAAATATATTTCATATGACTGCATATATATGTATATATATAAAAAACTTATGTCAGATTACTTATTGTCTCTGGGGAGGGGAGAGAAGAAAGAACAAAATTGGAAACTCAACTTTTTTTAATTTAAAAATTTTTTTTTCAACTTTCTTTTTCAACTTTTTTTTAAAGTGTAAAAATCATTTTTATATGTCATAGGAGAAAAATTAAATTATTTTTAAAATGCATTATAAATATTTTAAATCCTATCACAATGCATAAAGAACAGAAAAGTTGAATGGATAAAAACCATGGAGTTCTATTATATAGTTAGTTTTTAAACATGTATTAATTTTAACAAGATAATAGCAAAACAGCTGCTGGTAATATCCCCTTCTCAACTGCCTGATGCTCACTTCTAAATATTTTTAAATATTTCATTAACATTTTCCTTGTTTTTTTTTTGTATCACTATTACTAACTCACAACACCTTCCTAATCTCCCACCCCCTAAACCCTCCCTTTTCCAACAAATAGGTATAATTAAGAAACACATATCAATACTTTCATTGACTTTATGAAAATTTGTCTCATTCTGCATCTACAGTCTATCACTTCTTTGCCAACAGGCAGGAAGCATGCTTTATCATGGGTTAACTATCATTTTAGAGCTTGGGAGAAAAGGGGGAGGGGCGGGTTGCGCAACATGGCTGTAGCTTGAAGATTTGCCGTTTCCCTCCTGTAATTCAATAGCACAGAAATGTGTCTCCATCCGTATTAAATGCAAAATAAGCAGTTATTAAATGTGCTCTTGACTAAATGTGACAATCTCCTCAATCTGCATTTGAGAAGCAGACCAAACTTTTTGTACAAAAGGAAAAAAGAATTCAAAAGCAACAAACAAATGGACTTTCTGAATGGAGTCACACAACACCACGGGTGGGTAACGTGCCTAACAGCCAGCCTCTGATAGCATCCATCACCCAAATAAGAGGAAGATGCCTTTAAAAATAGATATATAGGCTTCACTGAGCTCCTAACACAATTCCAGCTTTTCTTTAGAGAACCTCAGAGAAAGCATCTTTGGGGAAGTCACATACATACACATACACACATACACACACACACCCCATAAAATTCAGCTGCTGAACTGTATTGCCCCCTTATCCCCCGAGGAAAGTTTGAGTCTCTGTTGAGTTCTGCAAGACTATTTTACTATTTTGGTATTTCCTTCCAATTCTCTCTAAAATATATTAAAGGTCAACGAAAACAAATTAACAGGGGAAGCCTTTCCGTGGGACTATTAGGACCCAAGACAGAAAAAGAAAAACAGGTGATTGTCTCTCTTCCTGTCCATAATCGAGAAAATCCAAGGTGGGGGCCCCGGTAAGAAATGACCTCAAGCTGAAACCCCTACTGTTTTCATTTCAGAACAATGGAAGTCCACCGAGAAATCATTTAAGGAACCAGAGTATTAGCTGGCCCATACTCTTCTGTCAGAGACGCACATAATAAATATTTGTGATGATTTCATTTAAAGTGTTTTCCATTCAGCCCAGGAGCATATCCCTCCCAACAGCTTTTGTTTGTCAAATCCCATATGTTCACCCAGACAAGTTAATATCCTAGATGGTGATAGGGACCCCTTGCCAAAATTAGAACTCCCTGATTTTTTTCTCCATTTGGATGAATCTAAAACTTAGGTTCAACATGTCCTAATGTTGATGAAAATTTGTGAGTGAGTATGAAATGTTGAGCCACGAGAACTGTAACACATGGTCATCCTTGGTATAACATGGTGATCTGGAAAGCTGCCCCTCCTTATATCTCCTCCGGCTGATTTTTTTTTGGTACAAGGAAGTAAATCCTCATGTTAATCTCAGAAGACTTCTTTTTTTTTTTTCCCCTAATTACATTTTGTCTTGCTTTATATCACCCACATTTCTCCAATGGATTCCCTCCCCTCTTCACTTCTCCTTTTTTTTTTTACATTTTGTATTAATTTTATAATTATAACCTTCTTTTTGACAGTACATATGCATGGGTAACTTTTTACAATATTACCCTTGTACTCCCTTCTGTTCTGAGTTTTTCCCCTCCTTCCCTCCACCCCCTCCCCTAGATGGCAGGCAGTCGCATACATGTTAAATGTTTAACATCACTCCTTATGAGAAAGTAACTAGCAAAACTAACCAAGATAGTCACCGTTTCACATTACTTATGCATTATTTCATACTTAGTCTCCCATCCCTGCAAAATGTGTTGAGGGATATCTTTTGCTATTTCTTCTCTGGGGTCATTTGGTTATTCCCATTTCAATTCTGGACAATATTTTCCTGGTTTTATTTATTTCACTTTATATCAGTTCACATAAAATATTCATATGCTTCTCTCTGTATTCATCATATTCATCTCTTCTACCATAGTCACATTTCATTACATTTAATTGGTCATTCCCCAAACAAAAACATCTGTTTTGCTTCCAATTCTTTGCAATTCCAAAAGGCGCTTCTGTAAAATTCTGGCTTCTTTTTATCAGTAATCCCAATGAGGTATATGCTAGCAGCTCTAATTCTAATTGCTTTTTTCAATACCAAACCCTACTGTCTGAATCAGGCTACAGATATAGCCGCTTTGGTGAGCTAATCAGGAGTAACTAAAAAGAGTTCTCTGGGCTCAGTTCCAATAAGCATAGCATCACAAAGGTGTAAATCATTTACCCTTTCAACATAAGTGTTAGCCCATAATCATAAGCCTCTGGGCCAGATCTGGAAACTAGTTCTCAGGTCATCCGTATCATAGGCAAGGGTTCTAAAGCCAGTACCCTGTTAAATCAGGTTTGATGTCGAGATTAAAGTACTTTTTTAAAAGGTAAGAATAATTCTATTTTATAGATGGGGAAACTTACAGATTGAGAGTAAAATGATCTGGCTAAACTGTCCTCATATGCTATGGGGACTTCAAAAGGTATAGCTAAGCAGAGAAAAGAAATTAAATATTTCAAGCAAGAAGAATCATCTTAAAGACCAAATGCTTGGTCTAAGGAATAAGGGTATTTTGCCAGTTAGTATTATGCCCATTTGAACCCAGGCCCGAAAACACTACCACTTTGTCACCTAGCTGCCTCTAATGGATCTAAAATCCATCTTAAATGTCTAGCTCTCTCTTCTGCTTTGGATTTCTTTCCCTAGCAACTGAACAGCGATCATGAGATAAATGTTCCTAGCCTTTTCAGCTAACTTATAAGCAAAACTGGTCTTGAGAGCTCTAGGGCCTGGTTTCCCAATGGGAAGTGCTTCCTGCAGCCTCTCAAAGGAACTCTCCATCACCAAGACAGTGTGCAGCATCCTCAAGCTGCCCAGAAGATCTGGACCCGAACTGAATGGTTCAGCTAAAGGTGATATCTTATTCAGTGGTTCCACAGTCTCCCACCAATCTTTATCTCCTAAACAATTATCGTAAGACAATGGGATTCTATGGTTACTGTTTGAGTATTCTTTTAAAACTCAAAGTATTTTGTGTTCCAAGCATTTTTAGATATAATCAATAGCTGCCCTATACCCAGAAGTGTACTAGTAAACAATCAGCTCTCTGGTGGCGAAAGTATGCCTGATATATTTCCAAATTTAATCTGCATTATTAACATTTTCTTCCATCACTTTCTTAAGTCTAGACAATCAACAAAATAAATCAAGCCCTTCTGGGTAACATTTGCTAATTTCCAAGAGTTTTATGCTCAAACTGAAATTTAACAACTGGCTCTTAAGAGCTGGTTAAGCTGGCTCCCTTATGCCCTTGCCTATACTTGATCTACTTTGCAGAATGAATTAAATTCTAAAAAAAAAAAAAAAAAAAAAAAAAAAAAAGTTGTTCTATTAATCCCTTTGAGGGAGAATCTAGCTATCAGCCAAGTTTGGCTTAAGGAGGCTTTCTTGGAATGACTCCAAGCATCCAGCATGATGGGTTGCCTTTCCTAGTGGAAGCCAAGGGTGGGAAAGGAGAGCCTCTTTTTGCATGAACAAGTTTAAGTAAGTTAATTAGGCCCTGTCTTCAAGGTGTTTACATTCTAATAGGGGAAGGAAAGAGAGGCCTGGGAGAGGGGTTTGCTGCACAGTGACAGGAAGAGATGAACAGGGCTTCAATTCAGCAAATATTTACTAAATACACAATTTGTAAAAATCATCACAATTAGAATACCAGGGCAACGCAGGGGATGCAGTGTATAGAGTGCTGGTTCTGGAAGGAAAAGGATTCACCTCCTCCAAGTTCAAATCCAGCCTCAGACACTTACTAGCTGGGTGATCTTGAGCCATCCTCAGTTTCCTCATCTGTAAAATGAGCCAGAGGAATAGGAAACGACTCCAGTATCTTTGCTAAGAAAACCCCAAACAGGGGCACAAAGAGGCAGACACAATACAAAACTCCTGAACAATATCCTATACTTAGGGACACAAAGCTGAAACCTGACAACAGATCCTGTCCTCAAGGAATGTCAACTATCCAACTGCACCTAACCTTTTGTGCCACTTAGACCCCCCCCCACTGACAGACTGGTAAAACTCCTCAGAATATCTTTAATAATATAGGAAATCAATTATATTGAAATATAGGCACCAAAATATTTTAAAAACAAGTTCACAGTCCTCGGACTAAGGAATTTCTATTATAAAGGGAAATGGTATTTATACAGATAATAAGATAATACAGAATATTAGGAATAAATTAGGAATTTTAAGAATAAAAAAAATCAAGTAAAACTCAAAGAGAAACTCGGGTCATTGATCTCTACATATGGATCCCTATGGGATGCTTAATTTTCAAATTCAGTGTTAAATCTTTTTTTTTTTTATTTTGTTCCATATTTCCCCAATTCATTCTATTCCCAAACCATTCTTGCAGTAGTGGGAATCACTGTGGGTCAGCTGCTGCTAGTGGACCTGGGGTTTGGCCCCCCTGCTAGCGCTTAGAAGCTAGAACTTAATGAAAAGGATCTCAGCAAGCAATGCTGATGATGGGCAGAGAGACAGATATGGGAGATCAAGGGATAACTCTCCACCTTGGCTAGGATGTCAAATGAGTAAAGAATCACGTGAAATAAGACTGGTAAGATAGGTCACTGATGAACTCCAAGCTAAGGAGTTTGTAAGCTTTGAGCAAATGCTCAAAGCCTTTCCTCTCTTTAAAAAAAAAATAATAAAGCTTTTTATTTTCAAAACATATGCACGGATAATTTTTCAGTACTGACCCTTGCATTTCCTTATGTTTCAGATTTTCCCCTCTTTCCCTCCATCCCCTCCCCTAGTTGGTAAATAATCCAATATATGTTAAAATATATGTTAAATCCAATTTATATAAACATATTTATACCATTATCATGCTGCACAAGAAAAATCAGATCAAAAAAATAAAGTAAATGAGTAAGAAAACAAAATGGAAAGAAACCACAACAAAAAGAGTGAAAATGCTATGTTGTGGTCCACTCTCACTTCCCACAGTTCTCTCTCTGGTTATAGATGGCTCTCTTCATCACAAGATCCATTGGAAATAGACTCAATCATCTCATTGTTGGAAAGAGTCATGTCCATCAAAAATGATCATTAAAAATATTGATGTTGTCGACCCCAACACCCAGTGGCTCTTCTAGAAAGATATTCAGACTTTGAGGTCCTTCCTTCCCAACTCTGTCTCGGTTCCAGTTTGGATTGCCCTCTGCTCTCAAACCCCAACCTTGGATATCCCCACCAGCAGCCCCCTGGCTGGAAAAAGGATGCTGAATGGAGCCACTGGGGATTTAGGTTATCTCACATCACCCGGGCCTTCACTGCCTCCAGGCAATCCTTTCACTTCCCTAATTGGCTCTCTAGGGCACTCCTTACAAAGCCCATTATTTCACACCTCTTCCCAAGCCCCCCACAAGAACCTTCTCCATTTTCCTTCTTAACACAAGCCCTCACACAAGCCAAACTTTACTGAGAAAAATAGTACCCTTTTCAATAATACCAACCCTTAGGTTGTTACTCACCCTACCTCCCCCCAAAATCTTACTGTATTTGTACTTTTCAAGTTCATCTTCTCCACCCTTTCCATCCTAAATCTTCAAAGTCTCCCTACTGGCTGACATCCTTGCTAACTAAACATTGTTCTATGACAGCCTTTAAAAAATCTTCACTCCACCTTGCCATCCCCTTCCAAGCTATCCCCCCCACACACACACACACGTCAAATTTCTTTAAAATATAAAGCTGTCTACATTTATTTTTCTCTACCTCCTGTCCTTTCAGGCAGCTTCTTGTTGCTTGTGATTAACCCAAGGAATTTCTTACTACCCAAAAAGTGTTATAGCCTGAAGAAATAAGTCCACAAAAAGTTGGATTTGGAGTGTTTTTTATTGTCGGTTTTTTTTTCTTTCTTTAAATAAGTCAGATACTTGATATAGATGCTTGAGAAAAATTAGAATACTCTGGAAAGGAATGGGGGCGGGGAGGGGAGTACAGGAGCCAAACTCATTCTAAATTTATTTTAAAGACAGTCCTAGAACTGTATTTGGTGACAGAATGGCAGACCTAGGGCCTTAAAAAAAATAATTGGCACTGACATCTCAACCAAAACAGCATGCAGAGACACTTTTTTTGTTGCTTTTTAAACAAATAAAACAAAGCCTACATGATCAAGTTTTTCTCACTATTATCCATTTCTCTGACTTTTATATAGAGGTGTTCTAGTCTGGCCTGTTGGTCACTGCCTGGTGAATTTTAGACAAAAAGCTCAATTGCTTAGGATCCCACATGTGACCTCAAGCCAAATAGGGGACCCAAGTCACAATTGCTCTAATCAGAGCCCTGTGGCTGAAACAGGGAGACCCGAATGTAGACCCCAACACAAAGATAAAGATAACACCTGCTACACCAGCTTCTGACACCCTGAAAGACAAGCCTACACCAACCAAAGGAAGAAACAAGATAAAGCTATTTAAGAAGACTCTCAGCAGAGTCTTACCTGCTCCTTGGCCCCCAACTTCCCTACATACCACATGGTAAATATTCCCAAAGATCACCCAGTTTGATCTCTCACTCCATCAGTGGTGACTACAGAGCTGACCTGGCCTAAATCTGTGTAATCTAGAGGTGTGGATGGCCCCAACAGTGCTCTTCAGCCAACACACCCAATCCTACCAGGTGTTAAACGTGGGGGACCCGCTCAATTTATCTATGGCCAAGAAACCTCGCTTATAATTTTTTTTAATGGAGAAAACAAAAGCTTGAAAGCCAATAAGGATTCAAAATTCTTTTCCACTTGAGAATTTTCCCCCAATAGTAAGAAACTCTCATATAAATTATGGAGTTAAAACTATCGTGAAATCTCACTCAAATTTTATAAATGTTTTTTCAGCATAACTGAAGGGCTTGGTTAACTGGAAAGAATCTAAATGATAAGCATCCACAGATAGTTGTTTATGGTCATAAAGCTACATAACTGAAGCCACAAAGGGTTATCAAACTGTGTATATGCCCTTTCATTCAGCAGTGTTTCTACTGGGTCTGTATCCCTAAGAGATCATAAAAGATGAAAAAGGGATTACGCATGCAAAAATGTTTGTAGCAAGCCCTTTTTTGTAGTGTTGGCAAGCAACTGAAATTAACAACTTTTAAGAATAGTAACCTTTTACCACTTTATACATCACAGTTGGCTAAGATGACAGGAAAAGATAATGACAAATGTTGGAAGGGATGTGGGAAAACTGGGACACTGATACATTGTTGGTGGAGTTGTGAACTGGTCTAGCCATGCTGAAGAACAGTTTGGAATTATGCCCAAAGAGCTATTAAACTCTGCGGCAGTGTTTTGATCCAGCAGTGTTTCTACTGGGCTTATATCCCAAAGAGATCTTGCCAAAAGAGATTTGCCAAAGGAGGCAAAGGGACCCATATGTGCAAAAATATTTGTGGCAGCTCTTTTTGTAGTGGCAAGAAACTGGAATCGGGAAAGTGGATGCCCCTCAGTTGGAGAATAGCTGAATAAGTTACGGTATATGGATGTTATGGAATATTACTGTTCTATAAGAAACGACCATCAGGATGATTTCAGAGAAGCCTGGAGAGACTTACAGGAACTGATGCTGAGTAAAGTGAATAGAACAGGATATTATTATATACAGCAACAACAAGACCATACGATTGATGAGTAATAAATGATGAGTAGTAAATTGAGGTCTAAACAGAGATGGATCAGTTCCTTTTCTCTCTCTCCTTCCTTCCCCAAAGTAACCAATGGCAGGTTCGGCAGCAAAGGAATTTGCTACTTAATGCTGTATGGAAACAAAGTCTTTATTGATTAGAATGGAAACACGGGAGAGCCGGTGGGCAAAATGGCTGCATGGTACAAGGCCATTTGCAAAGAGAAGATTCCCGTTCTCTCTTTTATGCAGTGATGTAGGGAGGTTCCTGAGAGTGATGTAAATTAAGATAAGGACTCTCTTGTTATCTTTTGGGTAGAGACAGAAGTCTCTTCCCAAAAAGGAATTTCCTGATGCCATTTGGTCTATCTGAGCAGATTAGAATGGGGGCTGTAAAACCCCAGCCAGCTCAGATAGCCCAAACTAGTTTGACCAGATCTTGTATCAAAGGTCCAAGTCCCAAAAGAAGTTGGAGATCAAACAAAGAATACCAAAGGGGCTACCGCCCTCAACACGATAATCATTTCTGATGAATGTGGCTCTTTTCAACATTGCAGTAGTTCAAGGAAATTCCAATAGATTTGGGATAGATAGAACCATATGTATCTAGGGAGAGAGCTATGGAGACAATGTGAATCAAAGCATAGTATTTTCACTGTTTTGTTTGCTTGGGGATTTTTTCCCTATTCTCATGGTTTTTTTTCCCCTTTTGAAATGATTTTTCTTGCCCAGAATGACAAATATGGAAATATGTTTAGAAGAATTGCACGTTACTCTATATGGTATTTCTTCGTGTCTTGAGGAGGGAATAGGTAGAGAAGGGTGAGAGAAAAAATTGGAACATAAGATTCTGCAAGGGAGAATGTTGAAAAATATCTTTGCTTGTATTTGGAAATATAAAATGCTAATGAGAACTAGAAACTGTTAGTCATTAGAGTAGAAGCTTTCTGAATGAAAAAGAACTCCATTTTGGGTTCATGACCTAGCATTAAAAAAATGAGATTATAAATAAATTAGAGGAACATAGGATAGTTTACTTCTCAGACCTATGGAAGAAGAATGAATTTATGTCCAAAGAAGAACTAGAGATCATTATTGATCACAAAGTAGAAAACTTTGATTATATCAAATTGAAAAGGTTTCTGTACAAACAAAATCAATGCAGATAAGATTAGAAGGGAAACAATAAACTGGGAAAACGTTTTTACAGTCAAAGGTTCCGATAAATGCATTTCCAAAATATATAGAGAATTGACTCTAATTTATAAGAAATCAAGCCAATCTCTAATTGATAAATGGTCAAAGGATATGAACAATTCTCAAATGAAGAAATTGAAACTATTTCTAGTCATATGAAAATATGCTCCAAGTCATTATTAATCAGAGAAATGCAAATTAAGACAACTCTGAGATACCACTATGCATCTGTCAGATTGGCTAGAATGACAGGGAAAGATAATGCGCAATGTTGGAGGGGATGTGGGAAAACAGGAACGCTGATACATTGTTTGTGGAATTGTGAATACATCCAGCCATTCTGGAAAGCAATTTGGAACTATGCTCAAAAAGTGGTCAAAGTGTGCAAACCCTTTGACTCAGCGATATTACTACTGGGCTTATTTCCCAAAGAGATCTTAAAGAAGGGAAAGGGATCTATATGTGCAACAGTGTTTGTGGCAGCACTCTCCATAGTGGCCAGAAACTGGAAACTACGCGGATGCTTATCAAGTGGAGAATGGCTGAATAAGTTATGGTATATGAATATTATGGAATATTATTGTTCTGTAAGAAATGACCAACAGGATGATTTCAGAGAGGCCTGAAGAGACTTACATCAATGGATGCTAAGTGAAATGAGCAGGAACAGGAGATCGTTGTATACTTCAACAACAATACTATATGATGATCAATTCTGATGGATGTGGCCATTTTCAACAATGAGATGAACCAAATCAGTTCCAATAGAGCAGTAATGAACTGAACCAGCTACACCCAGCGAAAGAACTCTGGGAGATGACTATGAACCTCCACATAGAATTCCCAATCCCTCTAATTTTGTCCACCTGCATTTTGGATTTCCTTCACAGGCTAATTGTACACTATTTCAAAGTCCAGTTCTTTTTGTACAACAAAATAACTGTTTGGACATGTATACATATATTGTATTTAATTTATACTTTAACATATTTAACATGTATTGGTCAACCTGCCATCTGGGGGAGAGGGAAGGAGGGGAAAAATTAGAACAAAGGTTTGGCAATTGTCAATGTTGTAAAATTACCCATGCATATATCTGGTAAATAAAAAACTATTAAATAAAAAAATAAAGATGCTATCTTAAAAAAAAGAACTCCATTTCAAAGGATGGATAATACTAACTCTTAAAGATAATAACATATTCTAAAGTTTTTAAAAATTAATAAAAGTCTAGTTTAACAGTTCCAGCTAGACAATTTCACTATAAGCCTAGAATAATAGCAAAGTTAATGTGACTGCTTAAATGACATCCAAATCTCCTGGATTCAGAGCAGCATTCAATGAATTTTTTTAGAGTTAATTATATTTTTAAAATGACATTATTAAAAATGAAAGTGAAAGGTCACCTGAATCTATTGTCTGGCAGACTAACATCTTGAAAAGATTAGAAAGGAAAATTAAAAGTACAAAGACCATATGTTGACAAAGGCAGAATTCTCATTGAAGCTCACTTTAGGATTTCAAAATTTGATTTTGACTGTATTGGAGGGAAAAGAAGAAAAAAACTTCCATGGGAATTCATCTCAAATTATAATGTCAATGACATGATATGTTTTGAATATTCTGTGCTAATATTCACAACATAAGTTGAAATATTTACGAGTCTTTCCTTGCCACTTTTGATTCCATTTTAAAAGTTATTCCTTGAGCTGCCTAAATTATAAATCAGTCTGTACTGTTTCTCCCTTCCCCTCCCCCTTCCAATCTCCTCTCCCACTTCCCTTCTACTTCTCCCCCTCTCTCTGTCTCTCTCCCCCTCTCTCTGTCTCTCTCTCCCTCTCTTTGTCTCTCTCTCCCTCTCTCTCTCTCTCTTTTTTTAAACAACTCAAATCAGTAACCATTTATTGAGAACATACTAAATACCAAGTACTCTTCAACGTACTGGAGGACACAAACATACGTAGCACATGGTTCCTATTCCCCTGAACTTAGAATCTCTTTTGTACAAGATAATTTTATCTCATGTGGAATTCCAAAGAATTCAATTAGTTTCCCACTATAGACAAAACCTTTGAATTTTATGATGTGAAGGAACCTTAAGAGACATCTAGTCCAACTCTTGATTCTATTAATAAAAAAAAAAAAAAAAAAAAACCCTGAGGGATTAGCAATTTGATTGACTCATACAAAAAGTCAATTTGAGTCCAGAGAAGGTACAATTTTCTGAATCATGATGGGTTTAGGCCATTGATAGAAATCAGAGGCCAATCGATAACCAGTGACTAGTAACAGTGTCACATTTAATACTTGATATCCACACCATCATATAGGGAAAAGTTTACAAACTAAGAGATGGAAAAGGCAAATAATAATCTAAAATATTTCTCCCAAAGAGGTATGATGCAGAGCAAATTATCCGGGTAAACTTAACTATCTTCAATTTGATGATGTTCCTTTATTGATTTGCATGTCAGATGTCAACAAATATTGTGATTTCTCCAGAAAGTATATCAAAGGCTCACGCCAGGTCATTTCTGTCAAAAATGCTGTGGGGAACAGAAATTTATTTTTGTCACCACATATTATCCAGGGTATGCCTGAATAAAAGATTCTGGAGATTAAATGATTTCCCTTGATTTCTTTAAATAATGAACAGCCTTTCCCCCCCCTGCATTTTCTTGTAATGGGTGAATATCCTACATTACTCTCTGAGGGAGTCTGATGGATTCTTTCAACCTAGTCTATCCCTTGATCTTAATCCCTCTGAGAAATTTAGTTGAGCAGTTTCTTGAGAAAACTTGAGAAAAAAGTAGTCAGATTTTTTTTTTACCTTTTTTGATAATCCAATGATTATTAAGTGTTCTCTAAGTAGTATCCTCTAGCTCCATCATCCACACTTGTAAGATTTTCAAGTCTTTTTTTCCAGTTGAGTTGTTTTTTGGTCTGATTTTCAGCCATTTTTTGCCAACTGGCATTCCAGCTTGAGAATTTTATTTCTTATTCCCTTATTCAAATTTTCCATTGCTTTCTCCATGTTATTGACTTTTTTCATTTTGTTTTATTTTTATTGATGAAAAATGATATCGTTATAAATGCCAGATCTTTCTTTACTAAAAGTTTTATCATCCAAGTACATGTGCCTTATATTGTTAAGGCCCTGCCATATCTTGGGCTGATACAGTTAATTTGTTATTCCCCCCATTCTCAGAATTCTCTCCCTCCTCATCTATGCCTCCTGGCTTCCTTCAAGTCCCACCTTCGACAAGAAGCCTACAAAAATTAATGCTAATCATACCTTCCCTCGGAGACCTCGGATAATCTGTCCTATCTATAACTCGCTTATACCTATTTTCTTGCATTTTTTTGGCCTTTGGGCTCCTAGCACTTAAACCTGATGTTTAGGAAGCACTTATAAATGTGTGTTGATTTGATTTCTTTACAGTACACATTGTATTTACTTATCCTGGGGGAGGGTTTTTCTCCTTCCGCTTGCTCTTTTCCTTGTCCTTTTCTCTTCTTTGAGGCTCTCTTTGGAGGTTCTTGGGCTGCTCCCCTCCTTTTAATTAATTGTTGAAGAAGAATTTGGCGTTTTATCTCATTCATTTGAGAGAGTCGAGTTCTTCACAATTTCTCACTCCTCTATCTCGTCACAAACCTATGTTTGCTCCTTCTCATAAAGCGGATACATTTTCCCCAGAAAAGTTCATCTTCTGGTTTTGTTTTGAGTTTTCTCTCTTCTGCCCACAGGCCCAACGCCTCTCCTCAGACTGCCAGAGCAGGGAAAGGAAACTCTCCCCAGTTTTCATGACGAGCACCCCTTTACTCAGCCCTCTCTGAAGCTGCTGGGGACGAGCCCCTCTGGAATCCCCCAGGGAGCGGGCAGTACATGGAGCGGGAAGAGCGCTTCGGTCTGGACCAGTCCTTGTCGGGCCACATCACACTACAACCCCGCCCAACCATAAAGCGTTCTGGGGCTTCACAGAGCGCCAGCCGCTCTCCTGAACCCAGGGTCACTTCTTTATAGATAAGTAGCAGTGTGTTAATAAAACACCCAATGAAGAGCTCCCCATAATCCTCGTCCACAGGAAATTAAACATTCTTACTTTGGGAGACATGCAATAACCTCCCACGAGCTCCCCGCACTCCCACAGATTGGCTCTAAGGACGGTATCCTTTTTAATTGGAAAAGGCCATTGGGGATGCCCAGTGCCCCCGCCCGGGGACGGCCGACCCCCCCGGCACGGGCTGGCCAGCATTCCCAGCGAGGTGCAGTGGACAGAGATGCTTTCAGGGCTTCCTCGGAACAAGCTTTTCCAATCGTTTGTACGCTGGAAAGCTGGGCTGGGGGCACTGCTTTTCCTATCATTCGTGTCACAGGGAGTCACGGAGCTATAAACGAGTTTCTTGTAAAAGTCGGTGCGCACATGGAAAACGCACACCAGGCAGTCTGTGGTTAGCCTCTTTCTGACACAACCCAAGCTGCTCCCGACAGCGGAGCCTCCTGGGGTGCGGAGCGGGTCACGGCTCCGCGGCTTCCTAACTTCTTCAGGAGTCACGGTTCCCGAGTTCACACACACGGCCCGCTCCTCCTCGGAAGTAAAAACGCAACGCGCTCCTCATCAGTGTCTGCTCTCCGGGCCACAGGAGAGCCGCTCCCACAACGTGCAAATACCGGAGCGGAGGGCCTGGAAGTCAGAGTCCGGCCCGCGCTCGCGCTGGAGCACGAGGGAAGCGGCGATTACTGCGGGCGGACGGGTCAGAATTGAGGGGACAAGTGCGGAGTCATAGAAGATGCTGATGTACAACGAAAGCGAAAACCTCCGCCTTCCTTAGCCCGCTCTCTCACAAATACGGCTCTGGCACGTTTATTAGGGATGAGAAAAGTATTACCAAGAGAAGTTCTTATGAAATGGTTTTAAGGCCTCCTCTATCTTTTACTGTGAGTCATTTAAGTCAAATCCGATTTCCACGACCACATGTGGGGTTTGCTTGACAAAAATACCGGCGTGGTTGGTCGTTTCCTTCTCCAGCCCATCTCACAAAGGAGAAAACTGAGGCAAAGAGAACTAACGGGCTGCCCAGAGCCACCGCCTGTAAATGTCTTATGAAGCGCAGCCTTCCTGATTCTAAGCCTAGGGCTCTATGCACTGGGCCACCTAACTGCCCCAATGACTCCTCCCTTACCCACAGTTAGATGTCACCTGGGGGCAGCTAGGTGGCCCGAGCACCAGCCCTGAATTCAGGAGGACCCGAGTTCAAATCTGGTCTCAGACACTTAACACTTCCTAGCTGTGTGACCCTGGCCAAGTCACTTACCCCAGCCTCAGATTAAAAAAAAAAAAAGATTTGTCACCAAGGCAATTAAAAAAAAAAAAAAAAAAACCCTTCTGGATGGCCTCTAACTTTGAAAATCCCTAGCAAATAGGCTGACGAGTTACTAATTAAATTAGTTTTCCTTTTTCCTTCTTGGATCTGGGTCTTTCATTAGCATGCTGTGGCGAGACATGCCTGCTACCAATACCTGGTCTGCATCTCAGGAGTCTCAGGGGAGTTTACCTAGAACACTGAGAGTTAAATGACTTGGTTTGACTCACACAGCCATTAATGTGTCAGCTACAGGCCCTCCACCTAGATCTCCCTGATTCTAAGCCAAGCTTTCTATTTCCAGGGCCAAAAGAATTTTGTTTGCATTAAAAATAAAAATAAAAATAATTACAATGAATAATTACCTACACTGGGAAGTATCCAGAAAGGCTTCATAGAAGTGGAAAATGAACTGGGCTTTAAAAGACCAAATAGGAATCCAATAGGAAAGAACTAGAAAGCCATTTTAGCCAATGGGGACAGAATGAGAAAAAGTATGAAGTCAGAGAAACCTTTTTCACCGATAAATAACTCCTTCTGAGGAAATGTGTTTGAATTTGTTTTAGAGAGGGAAAGGAATAGAGCCTCAGTAGCAAAAGGCATAACAGAAGAGAGGCCAGGAGATACGATGAATGCTGCCAGACTGGTGCTCTGCCCTCCAAAGGAGAAAATGCTATTTCCACTTTTTTTTTTTTTTTTGCTCTTTGCTTTCATTTTTTTTTTTTCATTTTTTCCTTTTTATCTCTTTTTAAATCTGATTTTTCTAGCATACTATAATAATTGTGGAAATATATATAGAAGAATTGCACTTGTTTAAAATATTACTTGCCATCTAGGGGAAGGCATGGGGGGAAGGAAAGGAAAAAATTGCAACAAAGTTTTGCAGAGGTGAGCATTGAAAATTATCTATACATATGTTTTGAAAATAAAAAGTTATAATTTTAAGGAAAAGAAAAAATGAGATAGAGGAAAAATAATTAGGAAGGATTTGGGCCTGAGAAATCTATCCACTCTGTGAGCATCATCCCTACTAACTGAAAAAGAATTTTTAATCTAGGATCCAAACCTCAGTTTTTTAATTAATATTTTAAATTTTTTAAAATTGGTATTCCAATAATTCTATTTTAACATAATTGATATTAACAGATCTATCAGAACTGGACCCTCGGCTTTCCTAGGGTTTAGGAAAAAGTTGTACCTCTGACACTGGTGCCCCGTGCCAAATTTGCAGTCATCAGTTATTCTGCCCCTACTTTACAGGTGCAAGAAAATTATGAATCAAGTAGTCTCGGTGTTACTAACAGAAACTGTCTCCCTGATCCAGAAACATGGCTCATTATTTCCTCCTAAAAAAAAAACCCTATTTTATAGCCCTGGTGCTACATATTAGGCTCCTGTTTCAAAAAGCTCCAAGTTACTGGAAGTGTCTATTAGCAAGGGCAAATAGTGGTAAGAATCTCCTAAGGGGCCAGGGATATTAAATGCATCCTTCCTCTTCCAAGGGCAGAGCAGTTCTGAGGCACTGGAGATGGAAGAGCACAGTAAAAGGGAGAGCTCTGAAAGTAGGAAAGAATGACAAAAGCCAAGAGCCAGGAAAGATATTTAGCATTCAACAGGTCACAATGATCCTCCCTCAGCTGTAAAAGAAAGCCTTGGACTGACGTGCTTCAAGGAGCTGCAAACTGAGCCCATGGTCAAATCGACATTACAGGCTTGTAGGCCCTGGCTTGTGTCAAAAACCCTGTCAGAGGATCCTTGTTTCCCATTTTCCCCTCAATATAAACACACAGTACTAAGCTTTTGGGGTTCAGAGTACCACTAAAAAGGGAAAAAAAAAACCTCTAGGGTCAAAATTCACTCATGCACAAGAACGAATGGTTCATATTTCTCTTTCAAAAGCACTTTACTAAAGACATTTGCTACAACTCTGTAGATAGGACATGCATTATCTCCAACAACCAATGACAGGGCTATTTCAAAGTAAGATGGTTAATCGGTATTAAGACCAAATTCTTAGGGACCCATATGTGCAAAAAATGTTTGTGGCAGACCTTTTTGCAGTGGCTAGAAGGTAGAAACTGAGTGGATGCCCATCAGCTGGAGAATGGCAGAATAAATTATGGTATATTAATTTTATGGAATATTATTGTTATGTAAGAAATGACCAACAGGATGAATACAGAGAGACTTGGAGAGACTTATATGAACTGATGCTGAGTGAAATGAGCAGAACCAGTAGATCATTATACCCAGCAACAATACTATACAAGGATCAATTCTGATGGACGTGGCTCTCTTCAACAATGAGATGATTCAAACTGATTCCAATTGTTCAATAATGAAGAGAATTAGCTACACCCAGAGAGGGAACTAAGAGAAATGAGTGTGGACCATAACATAACATTTCCACAACTGTTGGTATTTGCTTGCATTTTTGTTTTCCTTCTCAGGTTTGTTTTTTGTTTGTTTGTTTGTTTTGTTTTGTTTTGTTTTGTTTTTCTACTTCTTTTTAGCTCCAATCTTTCTCGAGCAGCAAGATAACTGTATAAATTTATATATACATATGTTGTATTTAACATGTATTTTAACACATTTAACATATATTGGACTACCTACCTTCTAAGGGAGGGGTGGGGGGAAAGAAAGGAAAAATTGGAACAGAAAGTTTTGCAAGGGCCACTGTTGAAAAATTATTCAGGCATATGTTTTGTAAATAACAAGCTATAATAATAAAAAAAACTAAATTCTTTTCACCCTTCCCTAAAATCTTTCCTTTATACCATCTTCCCTGATAAAGAGAGGAATCAACACCAAAGCTAGTGAAGTAGATCTTCTATATTCATGATTTCAATCAATCTACTGCACTCTGAGATGTATAATTTTACTTTCCCAGACTGTAAACTGGCCAGTAGAATGATCTCCAGCTTCAGCTCATATCCTGTGTTCCCTTAAATAAAAATATGACTTCATGTGTATCATGTTTCTTGCTTTCTCTATGAGTGAGAGAGAAGGTAAAGGAAGGAAGAGCATTTAGAAAAAAAATTGATGTTTTAAATATATAAATAATAGTAGGGAAATATTGGAAGGCGTGATCTTCAATGACTGGCTAACAGCTAACAGAAAAACAAAACAAAACACCATCATACTAAGAAGAAAGAATTGCCAATGCTGCGTTATATGCTGGCCATTATCAAAGAGTCATTGTGTTTGCTGGAGAAAAATAGTTGCCCCTTTATCTATACGTTTTCCCTCAACCTCTACCTTTTTTGCTGATGTTAAAAATACAATTATTTTTTGATCCAGCAGTATTACTACTGGGCTTTTATCTCAAAGAGATTATAAATGAGGGAAAGGGACCCACATGTGCAAACATGTTTGTGGCAGCCCTTTTTGTAGAGGCAATAAACTTGAAACTAAGTGGATGCCCATCAACAGGAGAATGGCTGAATAACTGATGATATATGAATGTTATTGTTCTATAAGAAATGATCAGCAGGATGATTTCAGAAAGGCCTGGAGAGACTTAACATGAACTGATGCTGAGTGAAGTGAGCAGAACCAGGAGATCATTATATATGGCAACAAGATTAAGTGATGATCAACTGTGATTGGCTTGGCTCTTTTCAACAATGAGATGAATCAAGGCAATTCCAATAAACTTGGGATGGAGACAGCCATCAGAACCCAGAGATATTGGATGTGGATCAAAGAATAGTATTTTCAGATTTTTCCCTCCTCTTGGCCCGATATTTTTTATACAACAAAGCAAATATGGAAATATGTTTAGAAGGATTACACATATTTAATTTATAGCAGATTACTTGCTGTCTGTAAGAGGAGGGAGGTAGCATAGCAAGGGAGAAAAATTTGGAACACAAAGTCTTATAATAACAAATGTTGAAAACTATCTGCATGTATTTGGAAAATAAAACACTTGTGAAAAAAAAAATTTAAATACCCCTGATAACAAATTAGAATATCTAAACCATGCTAATTGTAATGGGATCAAGACTCCATCTGGGAATCTCTTAATTGAATGTGGAGATTTTGATTTATGATCAATTTATTATGATTTATTATCAATAAATGTTTGAAGATTTATATACTTTCACATCTCAAGTCACATAAAAATTTTTCAGACAAAAAGGAGTCATCGATAGAAAAAGTTTAAGAAGCCCCAGACTGGAGCATGAATGGAGAGAAGTTGAAAAAGCAACATTAACTTGGGTCAAAACAGTATCAGTCTTTGGGGTAAAGGAAGATTGCATTTGAGATACATTATAATGAAACTACATGAGGAGCTTTAGACTCTTGATATTCAAAATAAAACACTTAAGAATTAAGGAATCAATAGCTGAAATATTAATATAAAGTATTAAAGTGTTATTTTAACAGAAGTTTTATATATATATGTGTGTGTGTGTATATATATATATATACAAATTATGTTTTTTTCCTATCTACTTTCTTTTCTGTACTTGCAGACTCATCTATCAGAACAGAAACTCACTATAAATAAGGATTATGTCATTTTTTTACATTTATACTCCTGGCATGTAGCAGGATTGATCAGATATACTCCTCCATACTGAAATGCCAGTCACCCATCACATAATACACACAGCTCAGTTAACTGCATGTGCCCTTAACAATCCTTTGCCTTTCCAGTTAGCACTGGGCCTGAGACAAGATCTTCTCTGATTTTGTTGTTATTTTATCAATTTTAAAGAACTCCAGATTTCCCTTCTTAGAAATATAACTGTAGAGCATTTCTAGTCTAACCCTCTCATTTATAAAGATGAGGAAACCAAAGTCCAGGGGAATTAGAGCATAGGGTACCAGTATGAGGAAAGCAAGATGGAAAGTTCCTATATCTAAATCTTGGATCTTCCACTTGATAACATGTGACCCTCAAAAAGTTACAACCTCTCTAAACCTTAGTTTTAAGAAAGGTAGCATGGTGCAGTGGATAGAACAAACTGGACCTGGGTTCATATCCTGATTTTAAAACTTACTAACTATAGGACCTGGCCAAGTCATTAAAATATTTTTGTGCCTCAGTTTCCTCATATGTAAAAATCAGGCTGGGCTCAACAGCTTTGGATACCTCTTCCAGCTCCCTATCCTTTGATCCTAAGTGACTTGCTCAACACAGTAATAAAGAAAGGGAAATTCAAACATCTTATCCAACTTTCCTATTTTATACATGAAATACTATACCTTGCTGCCTCTCATTATTTTATCTAATATACAGATCTGGAAACAGAGATTGTTTCCAGATTTAGTGACTTGCTAAATTCAACAAGTCAGTAATAAATGGCAAAGCTGGGCCTCAAATCCAGGTCTTAACTTTTCACACAACACACTGATTGACTCATAACACTTATCTAGGTGTAAGTTTCAATGCAGTTTTTTAAAATTTTATTTTATTTTTAATTTTGGGAACAAAACAATATAGTTTTTAAAAAATATCTATCAGATGACTTAGAGTCACACCTAATATATAATAGCTTTCCTTCTAATATATAAGAACGGAAAACGCTGGGTATTACAAAATTTGTCTCCTACTATCATTTAGCTTCTTGTTTCCAAACATATTTAAAAAGTCCTTTGGACACTGTTTGACCACCAAGACTCTAGAAGCAATACTGCAGCTAGAAGATGCCTTGGAAATTATTTTATTTTATTTTATCTGAATTTTATGTGTAGGATAACCAAAGATATCTCCTTGTTATGTCGCTGCTCTGCCAATCGGCGGTATTTGGTTAAGCAGTTTGCAACCTTAAGAGGGAACAGGTGCCATACAAATATAAGCTCTTTTACTTAGCAAGCATTTAATATTAATATTCACACTTCAACACTTTTGGCTTAACCCTTCTCAGCCTGCTCAGTAAGTGTCCAGATTATTGACTCAGTAGTCCTCTAAACCCCCTGGCAACCCAGAATAGTAGTGAAAATAAATGTAATTCATGGGTGTGAAAAAACTTTAAACATATAAAGATAATTTAGTGCGGAAAACAGTCAGGTGATTTACTAATCCCACCTGGACCACAGGAAGGCATTTATTAAATCACAGAATGCTGAAGCTGAAAGGGGCCTTTGAGACCAAAGGCCAACTTGTATCCTGGAAAATGAGGAAACTGAGGCAAAATGAAAGGAAACCTCTTGTCCAAGGTTACACACAGTTTAAATTATGAAACCAAAATCTGAACCAAGCTTCCTTTCCAACCCATCAAAAAAATTAATTCCTGGTATACAGGAAGTGCCAAATAAATGTTTTTAATATATTAAGGGGATGGCCTAACTGTTTTCACGTCCAAAAGCATATAGTGGAGGTGCTGATTTCCAAATCTGAACCCAAGGCCATTTCCTATTTACCAGAAAAGTAAGTATTTTATAAAATTTTAATTATAATAATTTTAAAGACTAGGGCTATTTTCATACCCAGAAGCATACAGCAATGGTGTAGATTTCAAATTCTGAATCCAGGGCTCTTTCCAATCCATCACAAAAGTAAGTGTTTGGTGCCCAGCAAATGCCATATAAAAGGTACAATATATAATAATTATCATTATTATTGACTCAGTGGTTATTAAATGATGGGATCAGCCAAGTGTTTTCATACCCAGAAGCACAAAGGAGGATGACTTCAAAGTTTGAAGCCAGAGAGCCCCTTTCCAATTCACCAGAAAATTAAGTACTTTACAAATGTTAGTTAATTACTATCAAGCTTGAAGTCTGGCTGTTTTCATATTCAGATGCATATAGCCGAGATGCCACTTTCAAAATTAAAATTCAGGGCCCTTCCTAATCCACCACAAAATTAAGTGCCTGACACAAAGCAAAAACTATGTAAATTAATTATTGTTATTATTAAAGGTCCTTTCCAAGCCACCACAAAACTGAGTATATTTTAAGCACTATACAAATGTTGATATTAACATTATGATTAGCTTGGCCAACGGTTTTCATAAGCAGCAGCACAGCGGTGATTTGCAGCCAGACGGTAAAAAAGCAACAAGAACAAATGGGATCACTTCCCCTCTGCTCCGACTTCCAGCAGGAAAAGGAGGATGTCCTCTCGCCTCCAGGACCCACAAGCACACGCGTGCACACACACAAGCGGGCACATGCACACCTACTCTCGCTTTCCCCGTGCATCGTCACTTGCAGGATGCTTTTGCAATGCACTGTTCCAAACCTGCCACTGCCCTCCTTCCCCACGGTGGCTTATCCCCACTAACACTCGCGCCGCCCCTCGGTTCTGGCCAACCCCGCGTAGGGTCCGGGGTGAGAGGTCAGGGCTAACCCTGGGGCCCAGCAGTGGATTACCCCGCGCTGGGGGGCGGCGGGAAACGGGTGGGGGGCGGGGGGAACTTACTTTCAAGTAGATGGGGAAGCCCAGTTCCTGATGCAAGGGTTTCAGGATGGTCTGCTCCACCCGGATAAGCTGCGAAGTGGACTCGACGACGCGGCCCAGCGAACACTGACCGCAGTCCCCCGCACCTTCCGCCTTCGCCACGGCCGGGCCCCCGCCCTTTTCTCCAGTCTCTCTGGGGCCTGCCTGCCCCGGGGCTGCGGACACTTGCTGGGAGTAAAGCAGGTCGTCCTCTTCGTCCCTCTGTTGCTGCAAGAGCCGTAGGGTCTGCAGGGCCACTATCTGGTGACTGATAGCGACCTGGAGGCTCCCAGTGGGGGCCATGGCTGCCCGGGGGGTTTTCTGCCCTATTCCTCGCGCAGGTGAGGAATGAGAGAGAGCAGGAGCGGGTGATTGAGGTCAACAGGGTCACATTTTCCGCCAGTTCCCTTGCCTCCCGCCTCTACTCCCCGGGAGCGCTTCTTTTCTCGCTGCGTGGGGCCGCGGCCCCGCCCCCCTCGACCTGTAATCAATGACTTGTTGGTTTCAGCTCCGGTACGGAGCCCTGAAAGCGGTCCGGAGTCCGCTCGTGCCATTCGGAGCGTTTCTTTCCTCCCTTTTTCATAAGAAACCGGTTGGGTGGGGCCCCTTTATTATCTCTGCACGTACTTGGGAATGCGAAAAGAAAAGCTTCTCTTTGGGGGGAGTCCGTACGGCCCTGTGGAGGATAAAATAGAGCGCCAAAGGGACTGAGTGTGAAAGGCCCGAAGGGAAACTCCAAGAAGCCTATCTGGAAATCTACACCAAAAAGCTATCATTTCTCCCCTAGCTACGGCGGCTCTTCCCCCCCACCCCCACCCCCGGGAACTGTTTGCAGCAATGCAACATTGCAGCAGTTTGTTTGCAATAGGATTTTCACTTGTTCTCCTCCTGTGCTTCTTGCTGCATTTGCACCTGAAAGCCGGATTGCGAGGCTTTCTGGAGGAAAAAAAGGGAAAAAAAGTAAGTTTGAGGAGGAAAGAAGTTGAAAATCAGAGAGAGGAAAGAGTCGCACCTGAACTAACTCGAGAAGGAGCATTCCTGGTACCGCAGAGTAAGCCAGGGGATCCTATATGTTTTTGTAAGAAGCTCCCACAGGACTTAAGACAGCAACATTTGATGCTAAATCCATTTCTATGCTGTGAACCCGGGGGCAGCTGTACAAATATTTGCTGTTTTTAATTAAGTCTAACATTGCTACTTCCTTGATTTAAGTTAGGTTAAAAGATTGGCAATTTTATGCTTTGGTAGACGAAGCAAACCGGCGGTGTGCTGTATTGGTGCTTAAAAAAGAACAGAAAATAAGAAGGAATAGAAGTGGAGCCCCAACTCAAGGTTCCCTGGCTCCCTGTTTTCTTTTCCTCCCTCCTCCCCCCACCACAGCTTAAGTGTTCAATTTAGAAAAGGGCCTTAATGGTCTTTGCTTGGAATAATTTTATCTAAACTTGCAGCTTGCTCCCAAATTAAATTTTAAGGCATGTTTTTCATGTTCTTTGAAAAGGCCAAGACCGTTTCTTTGATCAGGGTTGTCGGCTCACATTACCATTTTAATCACATCACTGCAAAAGTCCCTTCTTGTTCAGCAGAATTAAGCTGGATAGATTCCGATTTGCTGACTGTGATTACAGGGCAGTTATCTTTCACTGGATCTGTATTTGCAAAGCCACAATTTTGTCTATGGCACATCCTAAGGACCAGATTGTGCATGTAGCAGTTTTCAGAGGAGTAGCACAAAATGTTTCAAAGTAGTTAATTAGTCCCTACAATAAGAACCATGTGTGTAGTTTACAATCCCCTCCAGGCACAGCAAAGCTGGAGTAAAAAAAATTGGGGTTCAAAAATTTAAAAAATGGGATGAGCAGATTTAAAGCTTCGTGGAAGGCAAAACTTAATTTAAAAAAAAATTCAGAGCTGTCAAAAGTGGAAGGTTTTCACCCATTACTGGGAGGTTTTCTAACAGTCCACTAGATTTCTTATAGATGTTCATGGTTAGGTGTTAGTTGGGCCAAGTGACCCTTGAGGAGGTTTCCAAACCTCAATTTATGTAAGTAAAGGAAGAGAAACTGGAAAAGCCAGAAAACAAGATCTCGAGTTTCCAATAGGAAAGATGACTTAGCCTTTGGGGGAAAAAATAATAGTGGTCTCAAATAGGATCTGAAGACAGTTCTGAGCTGAAAAAGCCCAGATTAATGAGTGTAATCAATCTAGAGAGACTGCCATTTAATATAAGGGAGGCAGCTGTGGTGTACTGTAACAGAGAAATCAAGTTGGCATTAACCACATACTAGCTATGTAATATTGGCCAGTCAATTAGTCTCTGCGAGCCTCCGTTTTCTCATCTGGAGTGGGGAGTAGGGATGATAATTATTCTGCTATTTCTGTTGCCTGGTTATTATGAGGATAGCCCTTTGTGAAGTGCTGTACCAGTGTGAGTTATCATCAGGCTGGGTTGTTGAATGCTACAAAGAAACACATTTCTAGCTCACTGAATTAAGGGGCCAAGGTCAGCAGCTCACCAAAAGACAGCACAGAGGGGAAGGATGACTGTGTCCCAAGAAAGGAAGTGTGTTAATGGGTAGTAGCCCAGTGGTCCATGTTAGGAAAGCTTCCAGAGTACTGCTTCTAGAATTACTTTGTGCAGTCCCAGATTACCCTCCCATAAAGCAAAAACTGCTACAGATTACTCTCCATGGGCTATCCCACTAACTTTTAAAAGCTCTGCTTCTAGCATCTAGAAGGAAAGAAAGAGGGATTGTGGGATGGTTGGGAGAAGGAGGAAAGGAATTCCTAGGAGACTGAAAACCGCCCAAAGTAAAACCTATTCCCAGTCATTGGGCAAGTGAATAAAGTGACAAATCCCTGGCTCTCCCAGGTATGGCAAAAGACTTTTCCTCCTGTAATCCGAAGTGATGGTGTATTAACGAAGGGTATTGGGTCTAATATTAAAATTTTAAAGAAATTTATATTACACATGTGATATAGCAGGACATTCTTGCCCTTGGAGCAAATTCAATTGAGTTGGAATGGTCAGTATCACAGTGGTGTAAGTATAGTAGGACTAAAGAATGTCATTCAAAGAAAGGAAGTGGGAGAAGTTTATGGCCCAGACTATTTATTTATCACTTCCACAGAAAGGTAGTGGGAAGAGGAGGGAAGAAAGGTGCAATAGTGACAGGATCCTGAAGTTGCTTGTTATAAAGTAAGACCAATAAGAATTTATTAGGGACCTACCATGTTCCAGCTAGTGTTCTAGGCACTGGACATACAAAACCAAAAATGAAACATTTTATTTGCTCAAGGAATTTTTACTCTATCCACATAAATAACTCTGCAATAGTTTGGCATGGTGGATAGAATCATTCCAGGCATGGAGAAAAGTATAGAGTCTGAAGAATAGGAAGAAGGCTAGTCTAACTATACAATCGGATATGGAAAGAGGGAGATTGGTAAATATCTGGGTACCTAAATACAGATATCATGTATATATATATATGTGTGTGTGTGTGTTTGTATAATATGTATATTTTATATATGTGTATATATAGGTATCTTCCCACATCCTACAGTACATATATATATATATAATTCTATATAATATATTATTTATGTCATACTAATATAGTATATACACTTGTATGACTATTATACTATATACAGCATAGAAATATTTTATATAATAATATATATTATATGTGTGTGACATATACATATATACAATATAATATATGATGTATATGTTACATATAATATGTACTATATAGTATAATATGTATTATAATGTGTACACATTTATAATATATATATATATATATATATATATATATATATATATATATATATATATATATATATATATATATATACACACATGCCAGTATATAATATACAATAAGATTGAGAGGTAAATTGGGGACTGCTTATAAAAGGTTTTAAATGCTGTACAAACAAGTATATCTTTTATCCTAGGCAATACAAGAAGCCATTGGAGTTTATTAAGTAGAAGACCACTTTAGAAAAATGACCTTGGCAACTGTGTAGAAAACAGACTGGAGAATGAGAGGGGAAATTGGAGGTGAGTAAATCAATGAGAAAACTGTTGCAATACTCCGGGTAAGAGGTGATAAGGATCTGAGCTAAATGTATAGAGAAATAGAAATAGACATGTAAAATGTTTTAGAGGACAACTACATCATAACTTGGCAGCTGGTAAGTTATATGAAGTGAAGAAAAATAAGAATTAAAAGATAATGTGAAAATTACAAAGCTGGTTAACTAGAAAAATGGCAGTCTGCTCAAGTGGATTTGGAGTTGAAGAGTAGGAGACAGAATGATGTTTCAAATTGAATATAAAAAGTTTGAGATTGGCCATCAGTGTAATATTTCCCAATAGTCAATTGGTGAAATAGAACTGATGCTTAAGAGTCAAGGAAATAAACATATAAATGCTTATTTTGGTTCAGTCACTAAGCTGAGGTCTAAGGATGCAAAAAAAAAGTCAAAAATAGGATCTTGCACTGATGGACAGACAGCATAAAAAGAGCTATGTACAAACAAGATATAGATGTTTGGTTATGTAGATATAGATATATGATACATACACACACACACCCAACTGGAGATAATCACATTAATCACAAAAGGAAGGAGGATTAAGGGAAATCAGAAAGGGCTGGTAGAAAATGGGACATCTTCTGAGACTGAGGAAACCAGGAGATGTGGAAGAAGAGCATTTTAGGAATGAGCATCAGCCAGTGAAATTTCATGAATTCAAAGAAGTAATATCATATGAGGAATATCAGGAAAGCCAGAGTATCCAGATCAAGAGTGTAAGTAAAGAGAATAAACTGTTTATTAGATATTTTGAGTTAGGCATCTCATTAAACTGAATAAATCAGAGATTGAATTTGTTATCTTTTCTCCTAAACCCTCCCTGTTCTAAGCTGCTCTATGTTTGTCAAGGACACTACCATACTTCCTGTCACCCAGGCTTGCCTTTATTCCTGACCCCCCACTCTCACCCTTTCAAAATGCAATCTGCTTCCAAAACCTTCAGATCTTTCCTCCTTACTCTTGAGAATACCCTCTTCTCTCTTTTGTGGCCTTCATCCCCTCAAACCTGAACTATTTCTTTTTTTTATATTCCTGTGACAGTAAGCAAGCAGATACAGGTTACACACATGCAGTCATGTAAAATGCATTTTCATATTATT
The DNA here is from genome assembly GCF_048593235.1 of Sminthopsis crassicaudata. Lineage (NCBI taxonomy): Eukaryota > Metazoa > Chordata > Mammalia > Dasyuromorphia > Dasyuridae > Sminthopsis > Sminthopsis crassicaudata. The sequence continues at coordinate 568,148,580 of NC_133619.1, forward strand.
AATTTTTTGAAAACAAAACAGAAGAATTGAAGAACAGAAGAAGGAAAGAAAGGGAGAGAGAGAAAGGAAGGAAGGAAGAAAGAAAGAGAAGGAAAGAGAAAATGCTTCAGTCTGTATTCATACACTATGCATTTTTCATCATGAGTCTTTTGGGCCTTGAATCATTGTATTGCTGAGAAGAGCTGTCATCCACAGTTGCTCATCATACAGTATTCTTGTTACTATATTCTACTCATTTCACTCTGCATCAGTTCACATAAGTCTTTCCAGGTTTTTCTGAAATCATCCTGCTCATCATTTTTTATAGCACAATGGTATTCCATCACAATCATATACCACAACTTGTTCAGTCATTTCCCAATTGATGAGCATCCCTCAAATTTTTTACCACCACAAAAAAGATGCTACAAATATTTTTGTACAGATAGGTGTTTAATAAGTGTTTTGTTGACTAATGGACTCTAAAGATAAAAGAACAGTTTCCTAAAAGCCAAGCTCAGTCTAAGAGATAGTATATACATCTGAGAGTCATCTGCATAAAGATGGTAATTCAATCCATGGGAGCTATTGAAATCATCAAATGAGAGCTTATGAAGGGAAGAGAAGAAGGTTCAAGAGAGTTTTGAAATATAATGACAGTAAGGGGACAAGGTTAGACAATTTCTCTCTGAAAAAGAAGCATGGAGAAAATACAGACCTTGGGTATTGATGCCCTGAGACAAGGTTGTCCTGAAATAATTATAGCTATAGAAAGGACAATTTGAAAACTGCATGTGAGTTACCTAAAAGGGGATAAATTCAAGCATTTTTTGTGCTTGGGGGGTCAGCTTTCTCCTGAATATATCTGCTGTCATTAACTGTACCCTAAGATAGTTGAATGAAAAGAAAAACACAACCAATGAGATAGAAGGGGGGAAGTAATTATTACTGCTTCAAATTAGCACTGAGGAAAAGCATGCTTAAAAGGTATGACTAGATGTAAAGATGGAGAGTAAAGCAGAAAATAGAAGAGTCAAGGAAAAATATAAACTCACTAAAATATTTATAGGAGCATTTTTTGTAGTTTTAAAGAAGTCCAAACAAACTAAATGTCTGTCAATTAGGAATTGGCTGAACAAATTGTGGTATGTGAATGTAATGGAAAATTACAATGCTCTAAGAAATAATGAATATGATGAATAGAGAGAGATAAGGGAAGACCAAATTAATTGGTACAATGGAAAATAACTTGAACTAGGAAGACAATATACAAAATGATTACAACAAAATAAATAAACCAAAAAGCAATTGAAATGGAATGTTGTGAAATTACAAAGAATATGCTTGACCCCAAAGAAGATATATCATAAGATGGCTCTTCCTGTTTCTTCTTCATAGGTAGAGGTTTATAGATATAAAACATTTCATATGCCAGATTTCTTTTTGATGCATTGATTGGCTTAATTTAATTTTTCTCTCATCTTTTAAATTTTATTTTTATTCTTTGTTGTAAGGAATGGTTTTTTGGGGCAAGAATGATATAGTCATAAAAGTAAATAATGTTAAAACAAAAAATATTAATGAAATCTCTGAGGGGTAATAAAAATTGAAAAAAAAAAGAATAGATTCAGATCAGAAAAACATAGCAACTAAAACCACAATCATTTTTATTATTTCCACTCTACTATTTTAGTAGGTGATGCTGTCAGAACTGTGGAGCCTTTGTAACCTTGTGAGGGCTTTTATACCTCTTCTTAAGCGAAACACCATCAGCTGAATTGTGAGCTCCATCAGTAGGCCAGCAAGGACTCAGATCAATGCCTGGGTTCCCACTAGTTTTGAAATATACACTGGATTTTGATTTTGGGTACAATTTTGCTGGGAATGTCCCAAATTTGATAATGTTGCATGTTGGTGTTGGAAAATGTATATTTCACAGTCACTTTTTTGAGCACAATTTGTTCAGCCAGTTCCCAATTGATGGACATCTATTTTGTTTGGACTTCTTTGAAATTACAAAACATGCTCCAATAAATATTTTGTTGAGTTTATATTTTTTCTTAACTCTTCTACTTTCTGCTTTACTATCCATCTTTATATCTAGTTGTACCTTTTAAGTATGCTCGATGCTAATTAGTGCTAAAAAAATCCTTAGCCCTCTATCTTAAAACCTTTAGCCAAATAGTGAGTGCCTTGATATTCTAGGCAGTTCCTCACAATGACCTTCATCTCAAAGCCTGCCATATAGTACTTGTGAAGGAAATAGTTTCAGGACAGTTAGTCCAGTATTCATCTCAGAGAGAAGAAGAAACTGTGACTTTAAGAACATGTAACTATGTTTAAAGTCCATGACTTCTGACTCTTGGCTTCACGTGTATTTATTATAACCTCTTCTAGCTAAGGTGAAATAAAATAGATTATTTTATTTACATAATAAATAAATTAATAGATATGGAAAGAAGGAAAAAATTGTTAGTTAACATTCATCTGCTAGTCCAACCCAAGACCATCATTTCTCTGATGTCATATGTTTGCCAATTAATAAATTGGGAACATGGGATGCTGTAAGATGTAAAATAAATACTTACTGTGCACAGAAACCATTTTACTTGGCACTGATAAAACAACACAAAAATATTGCCTCCAATGGAAAATGTCAGGGCTGCCAGAAGATAATTTCAAATTGGACAAAATTGTTCTGATTATTGTAGTTTTAGAATGGTTGAATTTAGCATGCATATCAGAAGTTTTCCAGGTGTTTCAACTTAGCCATGATGCAATTTAATAAAGGTTTGCTAAGTCTCTGCTACATGGAAGGCACTGAACTAGATTAAAGGTACAAAGATAAACAACACAAATCTTGTTCTTGAGGAGTTTGCAATCTAATAATCGGAAAAGATACAGACATAAATCATTAGTGAGAAAGTCAGAGAAATGCTAAATATGAGTTTGGGTAATAAAATCAGAGGAAAGAGATTGCTTTCAGGATGGGAGAGAAGTCTCAAGGTGATATTGGCGCTAGTCATTGTCTTAAAGGAAGGAAAGTTCCTCAATAAAGGGTGACAGGAGTTGGGATGGGGTTCATGAGCACATGCCTAGCAGAGAGAAAGCAAAGACCAGTAAGCAGAAGAGAACATTTTGAGAGTGATAGAATGCAATCCAGGTTGGTTGACTCTATAATTTTGTTTGGCTGACTTTAAATAGGAAGAATTCAGTCTGAGATGGTTAGACAGATAAGTTGAAATTTTCATCCATTTCAATTTTTAATATTATATAACTGTCCAAAGATACCCCCTTAAGGAGGAGAGGATTTTGCTTTGAAGTCTTGCGACATTTCATTGCTCTATGTAGATATAGTCATAGTAAGAAAAGACAATGGAGACTAAAGGGAGAGAATGACATCTGTGTCTTTCCACTCCCTTGCCCCACCACATCCAATGAGCTATCGAGCTTTGTCATTTCTAACTGAAATATTTTTCACATTCCTCCATCTCTACTCACACTGCCATTCACCCTAGTTCAGGCCCTCATCAACTCTCTTGGACTAATGAAATAACTTCCTAATTTCCTGTAATCTCTTTCATTTAGCCAGAAATTATCTACCCTTATCATCTCATTATATCATACTCGAGTGTTGGGATACTGGAGCCAACTGCCAGTGGCTGCTGAGGTCTAACTCAGACCTGTAGAATGGAGCTCTTCATGTGAGAGGATGATGACAGTGCAAGGAGACTGAGGGGCAGTTGTGTTCTCTGACCTCTCTCCTCTTCCTCCTGCCTCCACAAGGACTGCGAAGGCTGCTTTGTAACTCCTTCAGGTGTTATGTTTCACAGATGTGGAGGCTCTTGGAGAATTGACCTGTCCCTTCACTTAGGCATGGTCCTTAACAATTCCCCGTTTTGTGTTTATGGAAGTGTGATTATTTTCCCCCCACAACATGGTCAGTAAGTTGGTGCATTAACTGTTATCTAAGTCCACATGCTAAGGTGTCTGAGTCCGCATGCTAGAGAGTGCAAACAGCACTATAGCAGGTGTTGAAGCTCGTGAGATGTCATGGAGGCAAACTTTCAAACGGAGAAGAGGATTCTAGTCAGACCAGGCATTTAAGTCTCTCATCAGTCTCCTGGCTCTTCTCCCTTTCCTTTCCCATGAGTTACCAAAGGAATTCTGGGAGGATCCTACTCACAAACAGCTCTCGGGCACTGCTGGTTCTTGGTTTCTTGTGATTCTTGTGTCCCACCTTTGAGCACCACTTGTGTATTAATAATTCATATTTATATGGAAAAGAAAATATACAAAATTCTTTTTCCACAATAACCTAAAGGTAGAAAGGGACGGTTTTGTAAGGGTAGGTGTTTAAACCTCCAATTAATGCAATCATATAAGATGCAGACTTTCAATGAACCAAATATAAATCAAAAGACTATAAAGTATTAAGAGTATTAAATATTATCTCTCCCATTCCCCTCCATCCACAATGCCCTCCAGACACATCCCCCTCCATCTATGTCCTCCTCTCCTCTTTTCTCTCTGTCTCTCTCTTTTTCTGTTTCTCTCTCTCTCTCTCTCTCTCTCTCTCTCTCTCTCTCTCTCTCTCTCTCTCTCTCTCTCTCTCTCTCTCTCTCTCTCTCTCTCTCCCTTCTCTGTCTTTATCTGTCTGTTTCTTTGTCTCTGTCCCTCTGTTTCTCTCTCTCCCCCCTCCCCCTTTCTCTTTTCTTTCCCCCAAGAAGTCATTCTGAAAAGAAGAGGTTATCCCTAGGAATAGAGACAGCTTAACCATGGACAACCTGGGCACAGATGGTTACAGAAAGGAGGAAGTAGCTTCAAAGAGAGTGATCTTTTGCACCAGAGGAGAATAGTGACTATAGACTAGGGATGCACTATTGTTTAACTATCTGCTCACCAAAACTGCATGACACATTTTTTCTCCATTACTAAAGTCTACACCAGAGACCATAAGCTGCTGCAAATCTCCCAGTAACAAAACCAGATTCAAACATAATGGGGAAATATGAAAATCAATAAAAATAGAACAAAATTAATTGGTTTTTTCTAAGTCACCAGTGATGTTTCTTTCTTAATTTGATGCTACTTGTTTAAATGATCTACAAAACAATAAATCAAGCCCTGATTTGTAGAATTTGCTGATTTCTGAGGTATAAATGCTAATGCCAAAAATTTAACAGTTGGCTTTGAAATTCAGTATGTGCTGACTCCTGCCTAAACTGGCTCTGAACCCTAAAAAGGCATTTGTTTTCAGAGCCCAAGAGCTGCATCTAAGGGGAATTTAGTGAGCACTTCACAAAAGGGGAAAGTGACTTCTAGCAAGGAAGGAGTTGTGATTTACTCTTTGCCATTTGTGCTTTCCATACTTGTGCCCTCCTTTGCATTAAGTTTGACCCCATTATCCCTAGCAATCTTGTATATGGAAGGGGAGTGTGCACACCCAGTTTGAAGAATGTTTTTATAACTATTCTCATTATACCAGTCCAGGAAATATTTTTTTTCCAAATTTTAATTGTTTGCCTGATTTCTCATGGGGAACATGGGGCTTCTGAGCATGAATACTAGGAATTTTGGCCCTTCAATATTTCCCATAGAACGGGCAATAAAAGTAGCATCTATGATGGAGAAATCTGGCCTACCAAAGTGAGTGGGAATTGGCTAAGTGACCACAAAGGGGTACTACAATACTATCTCACTTCTACAAATTAAGAAATTGAGATACTGATACTTGTATGTATATATGTGTATGTATGTAAATATGTATATATACACATGTATATGTGGCTGTACATATATATTTATACAATAATGTAATTGTACATAGATAGATATAGAAATTCATTTATTTGTTTGTTTGTTTATATATAGTTCCTCCTGTGTAAAATGAACTAGAGAAGGAAATGGCAAACCACTCCAGTGTCTTTGCCAGTGAAAGCCCAAATGGAGTCACAAAGAGTGGACATGACAGAAATGACTGAACAATAGTAACAAACTCTAATGAGATATTGTGACACTCCCCTTAGTTCTGCTGGAGTCCTCTCTGCTTGCATGTTCTACTCAGCACCATTTTCATAGTGTCGATAGGAGAAAAGATTGTTTGGATTGTATCCAGACACTTAAAGACCATTTTCCTATTCCCTTTTTTTTTCCTTGCATCCTCTTTTTTTTTTCTTTCCAAGAAAATTTCTTCTCATGTGCTTCACTGTAAGTCTCCCCTGTCAGTCTTCCCTGAGTGAACAGACGTGAATTTTATCTACCCTCTCATTATGGGAATTATCTGCCTCCCCTACTCCCCTTTGATTTCCCTGAGCCCTTCTCTGTAGCAGTGGTAATGAGAGATGGGCACATGGCTCTTTTGTGTAGTTTCTGATACAAGACCACAACAGGGGGTGCTTCCATGAGGTCCAGATTTCATACTGAGGGATTCAATAGACACCTTTGTAAGTTTCTGGCTCTTAAATGGTGTTTGCACCAAGGGAGAACTAAATAAATCAGTTTTGAAAACTGGATTAGTGCCTCCACACTAGCCCTTGGTGCTAGGAAAACAAGAAAGACTGACAAAAAATGCTTATTTCATTTTTCTCATCTTTTTGATCAGTTTTAATCAAAATATTATTAAGTGCTTGAAAGAGTTATTATCAGGGAAATACATATTTTGTAGAAAAGGAAAGAAATTACTATTTTATTGGAATAGTAAAATGATGTTTAAAAATGTATCATGTAAAATATTTGGAAAAGTTTCTTATTAAAAATTTTTGAAGTTTTCCTCTAGCATCTTCCTCAGTGACCATTTTTTGTTTGCTAATGGACCATGTGAGCCCTTGCAGAGACTAAGATGCCAATCAAAGCTTAATCAGAGAATTGCCGGTATAGCAATCATTGGTTAAAGAAATATGTGAATTGAATGCCTTTCCTGCTGGTACTTCCCATCTGACTGCTAAAACTATAGCCAAAAAAAATTTAGTATTTATATATGCCCTAATTCAACAAATCTATATAACCTGTTGTAAAAGGTAACTCTTAGTGTCTCATTCCTGACTAATGATGGAAAATAAACATTTATTAGTGAAACACCAATTTGAATATTCCATTCTTAATGAATATTTGTTTTAATGCATAATTCTATTTAGGAATTTACTTCAATGAGTCTTTTTAGAATATTTCAGGAACTTTTTTTTTTTTGGCTGAGGCAATTGGGGTTAAGTGACTTGCCCAGGGCCACACAGCTAGGAAGTATGAAGTGTCTGATGCTAGATTTGAACTCAGGTCCTCCTGACTTCAAGGCTGGTGCTCTATCCACTGCACCACCTAGCTGCCCCTCAGGAACTAATTTTAATGAGTTCTGTTTGAAATGATAAGAAACACAGAAGATACAAAACTCAGGTATTGAATATATCTTCAGAGAAACAAGTTTAACAATAAACATGCAGGATTTCCCTATACCAGTCTCAGAAAGAGTTTCTGAGGCAAGACATTATTTAATAATGCTAAGTGAAACCTTGACAAAAGAATTCTCCATTTTCTTTCTTGCTAAAGGAGTACTATATTTCATCATTTCAGAAACTCCTTTCACTAGGGTAGCTTAAAACCAGTCTAAAATGAGTAGTCTCAGATAGTTCCCAGAGGCTTAGAGGGGGAAACCATATGTCCTGTGATCAAATATTAGGTGTCAGAGATAGGATTTGAATTTTCAATTTTCAAGTACAGAATTATTCTATGCCATGAAATGAAGCTTTACCAGTTTTTTGAAAATGTTTCACTATTGTACATATATAAACTAGCATTTACTATGTGCCATAGCATTGGTACATTACAAATATAGTGTCATTTGATCCTTACCAAAACTCTGAGTGCTAAATATTCTCATTATCCCCATTTTCCAATTGAGAATACTGAGTAAACATAGATTAAATGACTTACCTAGGGTGACACAGCTAATAAGTTATTGAGTAAGTTTGAATTCAGATTTTCAACATTCCAGCCCAGTACTCTTATCTATTGTACCACCTAGCTGCTTAAATCTTGAATAATTCAATTTCCCACAATTCATATTTTCCACTTTTTGTAATATTTCTTCCACCCCAACTCAATCCCTAGAAAAGCATTTTACTGTAGATCTTCCCCTACCTCATGAAGGAATAGCATATGAACCTAAGAGGAAACTAGAGAATATGTATTTGCTGAAAAGAATTCAAAATCTCAGAATCCGAGAGTTAGAAGGTAACTCAGAAGACATCTAGTTCAATCCACACAGAGACTCTAATTGTTAGAAAGATTTTGCTGACATCAGCGCTAGATTTCCTTCTTTTGCAACTTCCATTCATTTCTTGGTTCTGTTCTTTGGGTCCAATAGAACAAAAGTGATCCCTAACTATTCTGCTTCCCTTTCCACTCCTCACTCCCGTTTCATTGCTTCTGTCTTCCCCAGACTAACTATACCCGTTTCTTCCAGTGATTCTCTTATGACATGAAACTGAGGCTCTTCACCATACTGGTTGCACTCCTCTGGATGCTCTCCAACTTATCAGTGGCCTTCTTAAGCAGTGGTACCCAGAACTGGACATAATATACTAAACAAAGGCTAGTAAAATGGAACTATCCTCCCCCAATTCCATGTCTCTCCTAAATTCCATCTGAGATGACATTTTCTTTTTGTCTTCCATATTGTACTGATCATTCTTATTGAGTGTTCAGTCCACCAAAATATCCAGATCTTTTTCAAACAAGCTCCTAATCATACCACCTTCATCATATTTTGTGAATTTGACTTTTTGTACCTAAATTAAAAACTTAACATTTATTTCTACTCTTCATTTCATTAGATTCAGCCCATTGTTCTAGCTTATCAAGATCTTTTTTGGATCTGTGTGTTAAAAATCCCAAGACCAAGAACAGATGCCTTAGGAATCTGCAGGAGATAATCTGACATTAAATGAATACTTTTGAGACTGGCTATATAATAAGTTCAGAATCCATTTAATTTAGAGATTATTACCTGGGGCCCATGAACTACCAAGGGGTTCTTGGTCAAATTATAGTTGATTAATGATTTCATGAAAAAAATTGAATTTCTCTTTCAATATAATTGGTTTCTTTTATAATTTTATGTAATTTATTTTATGCTGTTAAATATTCTTCTGAAAATGGCTTCATTGGCTTTACCAGATATCCAATCACTTGGTCAGTCAGGAAACTTTCATTAAGCAGCTTCTATATGCTAGGCACAGTGAGAAACCCTGGAAATACAAATATGAAAAAAAGAAATCCCATGGTCCAAGGAACTTACTATCACTATATAAAAGGGGATAATACCACACTAAAGAAAGCTGAACAATAAGGGGAGGAGAGAGGATACCCAGTGCAAAAAATTAGAGAGTCCAGCCCAAAGGAGAGCATCTGGGGGGGAAGAAAAGTTTAACTTGGAAGTCCTCTTTCAACAAATATTTTTCTAGGAGTTCTTGCTCTTCCCTCATGGCTTCCAATTGGAGGAACCTCAATGAAGATACTGATGAGGTGTGAGTAACAAAGCTAATGTTACTCAAAAGATTTCCTAGTAGTAAGGTTTCCTAGATGCATGGTACAATCCAATCCAAAGATTGGTGGGAACCAACCTGATAGTGAGAAATAATAGCTGAAGGGAAATAAATTTTCAAAGAGTCCCTAATCAAATAATAAAATAAAAAGAATAAGAATAGTATGAAAAAATTTTTTTATCAAAAGCTTTCAAAGGAATTGTAAATTGGGTGGATGCCCATCATTTGGGAAGTAGCTGAATAAGTTATGAAATACAAATGCAATGGAATATTATTATTATTGTATAAAATGATGAACAGATTTATCTTAGGCCTGAAAAGACTTACATGAATTGATGTCTAACTAATCTGATATATTTATACAGTAAACTGAAAGGCATTTATCACAGATATTAACTTTTGGAATTGTAATTAAAACTATTCTGGAACTTAGTTTTCTCATCTATAAAAGAAAGAAATTAGGCTATAGGCCTTTCTAACTCTAAAATTCTCTAATCATAAACTTCTATTATTATTGCCTTAAGATAATAGCTGTTGTTGCCAGTCTTGTTTATTTGGGTACAAGATTTAATGTTATAAAAATAAAAGAAGAGGCAAGTAAAATTGAAAGTAAGAAAGCTATTGAGTTGGTTTTATGAAGAAACTAACAAAATATAAATTTGATTAGAGAAAAGAAAGAAGAAAATAAAAATTTTAGTATCAAAAAATGAAAAGGGTTAACTTTCCACCAATGAAGAGATAATCAAAGCAATGATTAAGAGTTATTTTGCCCAACTATATGCCAGTAAATCTGATAGTCTAAGTGAAATTGATGAAGGCTTACCAAAATATAGATTGTCCAAATTAACAAAGGAGAAAATAAATTACTGAAATAGTCCCATTTTAGAAAGAGAAATTCAACAAGTTATTAATCAACTCTGTAAAAAAAAATTTCCAGGGCCAGATGGATTTACATGTGAATTCTACCAAACATTTAAAGGACAATCAATTCTAATACTAGGAAAATAGGAAAAGAAGGAATCCTACCAAATTCCTTTTATGACATAGATATGCTGATACCAAAACCAGGTAGCATAAAAACAGAGAAAGAAAATTATAGACCAATTGCTCTAATGAATATTGATGCAAAAATCTTAAGTAAATGCTATTAGCAAAGAAATTATGACAAGTTATCCCCAGGATAATTCACCATGATCATGTTAGGAATGCAGGACTGGTTGAAAATTAGGGAAAATGTTAGGACAATTGACTATATCAATAATCAAACTAACAAAAATCATGATTACCTTAATAAATGCAGAAAAAGCATTTGACAAAATCTAACACCCATTCCTATTAAAAACACTAGAGATCATAGGAATAAATGGAGTTTTCTTTAAAATGCTAAATAGCATCTATTTAAAACCATCAGCAAGCATCAAATATAATGGGGATAAATTGGAACCATTCCCAATAAGATCAGGTATGCAACAAAGTTTTCCACCATTATCATTCAATATTATGTTATTATTATAATTCAACATTTATTTAAAACATTAGCTTTAACAATGAAAAAGAAATTAAAAGAATTAGAAAATGAGAAAACCAAATTATCACTCTTTGCAGATGATATGATGGTATACATAGAAAATCAACTGAAAAACTACTAGAAACAATTCACAACTTTAGCAAAGTTGCAGGATATAAAATAAATCCCCATAAATCATCAAATTTTTAAATGTTACCAACAAAGTCTAGAAAGAAAAAGATACAAAGAAAAATATCCATTTAAAATAACTATAGATATTAAAAAATATTTGGGAGTCTATCTGCCAAGGCAAAGTCAGGAACTATATGAATACAATAACAAAACACTTTCCACACAAAATTAGATCTAATCAATTAGAAAAACATCAAGCACTCATGGGAAGCTGAGCTAATATAATAAAAAGTACAATACTACCTAAATTAATCTACTTATTTAGTGCCATACCAAACTCCTAAGCAATTATAACAAAGTTTATCTGAAAGAACAAAAGATCAAGCACTTCAAGGCAATTAATGAAAAAAGTGCAAATGAAGGTAGCCTAGCTGTACTAGACTTAAAACTATATGATAAAGTAGCAATCATTAAAACCATTTGGTAATGGCTAAGAAATAGATTAGTCGATCAGTGGAATAGGTTAGGTTCATAGAAGAAAATAATCAATGATGAGCAATCTAGTGTTTGACAAACCCAAAGACCCCAGCTTCTGGGATAAGAACTCACTATTTGACAAAAATTGCTGGAAAATTTGGAAATTAGTAGACCTAACACCTTATATCAAGATAAGATCAAAATGGATTCATGATTTAAACATAAAGAGTGATACTATAAGCAAATTAGAAGAACAAAGTATAATTTACCTCAGATTTGTGGAGAAAGAAGGAATTTGTGACCAAAGAAAAACAGGACTCATAATTGAACACCAAATAGATTATTTTGATTATATTAAAAAGTTTTTGTACAAATAAAACTAATGCAGACAAGAATAAAAGGGAAGCAATAAACTGGGGGAAATTTTACATCCAAGGGTTATGATAAAGGCCTCATTTCTAAAATATTAATAGAATTAACTCAAATTTACAAAATTCAAGCCATTCTCTAATTGATAAATGCTCAAAGGATATGAACAATTTTCAGATGAAGAAATTGAAACCATTTCTAGTCATATGAAAAAATGCTCTAAATCACTATTGATCAGAGAAATGCAAATAAAGAGAACTCTGAGGTACCACTATACACCTCAGATTGGCTAAGATGATAGGAAAAGATAATGATGAATATTGGAGGGGATATAGGAAAACTGGGATGCTAATATATTGTTGGTGGACTTGTAAACTGATTGAACCATTCTGGAGAACAACTTTGTAACTGTGCTCAAAAAATTACCAAACTGTGCCTACCTTTTGATTCAACAGTGCCATTACTGGGTCTATATTCCAGAGATCCTTTTTGTAGAGGCAAGGAACTGAAAATTTAGTAAATATTGATCAGTTGGAGAATGACTGAATAAGTATGGTATATGCATGTTATGCAATATTATTGTTCTGTAAGAAATGATCAGCAGGATGATTTCAGAGAGTCCTGGAGAGACTTACATGAAATACTGCTAAGTGAAATGAGCAGAACCAGGAGATCCTTATACATGGCAACAACAAGACTATACAATGATCAATTCTGACTCTTTCCAACAATGAGATGCTTCAGGCCAGTTCCAATGATCTTGTGATGGAGAGAGTCATCTGCACCTAGAGAGAGGACTATGGCAACTGAGTGTGGATTACACTATAGTATTCTCACTCTTTTTGTTGTTTGCATTTTTTCTTTCTCATTTTCCCTTTTTAATCTGATTTTTCTTGTGTAGCAAGATAATTGTGCAATTATGTAAAGAAAAATTACACCTGTTTAACATATATTGGATAATTGTTGTCTGGGGGAGGTGGTGGGGAAAAGAAGGGAGAAAAAAGTTGGAACATAGGGTTTTACAAGGGTGAATGTTGAAAAGTATGCATATGTTTTGAAAATAAAAAGTTTAAAAATAAATAAATGAATAAATGAAAGGATGGATGGATAAAAGAATGGATGGATGGATGGATAGGTAGATAAAGAAATAATTGACTGAATGAATAAACAAATAAATAGGAAATCTTCTCAATGTATTGAAGGCCTTTTTCACATTCTCTTGATATCAAGAGAATACCAACAGAAGAGATAGCCTATAGACTATCCACTTTTTCCCTCATTGTGGCACTATGATCACTTCAGCCACAACTACATACTATAGATTAGCTTAAATAAACTAAGGTCAAGAACCAGCTTTCCCATTCACTATAACTGTTTCTTTTTCTTTCTCTCTCTGCCTTTCTCTCTGCCTCATCTGAATCCAAGCTCCCCTACTCAACAATCAATGTGGCTTTAGGCAAGTTTGTTGATCTCTATGGACTTCAGTTTCCTGATCTGTAAAAGCAAGAGTCCTGACTAACTGATCTTTAAAGTCTCTCACAACTCTAAAATTTTGATTCCCGAATGCTGGACCAATGAAGTTGAGCTTAAGGTTTTTAGGATGTCATATAACCGTGGTAATGAAATCCCAGCCAAAGCTCTATTTTATTTTATCCTTATTCCCTCAAAACTACAGACCACCTATTTTTAGGACAGTGAAAGTCTTATGTGCTCACTAAATCCTAAATGTAGTCTGAAACTAAATCCTCCTCACTCTAAATACCCGCCCTATCCCTTCAGAGCCAACACCCAATATGTACATGTTGCTGAGAAACAAATGTTCATGGTGCTCCTGTGGGGCTTTCAATGTTATCAGAGTTGTTAAAAAGACTCCACAGCTGTTATTTTCCCTGGCATGTGAAGTGCACAGTGGGTGTTCCTGCAATATTTATAAGCACTCACCAATATGCCTCAAAATAACCCTAAGAATGCAATTACCCACAAAGGAGCTGGTTCCTAAGCAAGTTCCTTTAATGATACCTTTTATAATGTAAAGAGATGATTGTTGATTGTATTTTTGGAGTGTTATCTATTCTGGATGAGTATCAACACAGATTGCCACCTTCTTTGCCATTTATAGTTTTAGAGAGCGGTCCAGAATTACTTTTGCCCAAGTAATTTTGACACCCCATTAAATTGGATGATCTGATATACCAAACACGATTTTCCCAGTCATAGAGCATCTGTGAATAGGAAAAGTCTGGAATTATCAGGTATGTCTACAAAGAAATCAGGTAGGAAAAGGAGATTCTTTTGTTCCTCAGGCCAACCATCAGATTACAGAATTTGGGGTTGAAAGAGACATTAGGAAGCACTTATTTCTACTCTCTCACCTTACAAATGAGGAAACTGAGGTTCAGAAAGTTTGGTTGACTTGCCTAAAGCCATATCATTGGGTTAAAGGATGTGTGGGAGAGAACAGTCAGAGAGAATTTCTGTCTTCTGATTTTGAAGTTTCCGATCTTTTTCAGGAAATGCCAATATCTGAGGAGTAGTAAATGGTAGTGAAGAGATAAGTGGGAGATGTTTTATTTTTTGTCTGTGTGTGCTGAGCACCTAACACTAGTGCATTATGATCAAAAATCTTTGATTTTGAATTAAGAATCAATCAGTGGACAAGATACAGGTCTGAAAATCATCTACATCATGTGTAAAATGGGTTTAATAATACTACACCCCTATCCCAGAGGGCAACTGTAAGGTTCAAATGAGATAATTCTATCTTTTGTTTCTTAGCCTTTGCACATGTTCCCTATTCCTTGACTGTATATCTTCATCATCTCCTTCTTAGAATCCCTAGATTCCTTCAAAATTCAGCCTACATCCTTTATTCTTCTCCCCAGAAATTACCTTATACTTACTTAACTGCGTATGAGTTATGTGTAAGTTATTTACTTAACTGTGTATGATAGAAAATAAAAGCAAAGACTGTTTTGTACTTTATTTCCCAAATACATAATACACCCCTTTGCATTAAATAGAAGCTTGATGAATTTTTATTGAATTCAATTAAATTGAATCTTTGATAAAGTATTAGAGATGTAAATTGTTAATGGCTTGTTAGCTTTCAAAGACGCTAACTTAAGACCTGGAAGACACAAATTCTAGTATGATCTCTTTCACCAACTAGCTGTATAATTTTGGACAAATCATAGAATCTCTCCAAACTTCACTTCTCCCATTCAAGCAAAGAGAGGATTAGAAGGGATCTTGGCTACAAGACTACAATTTTGTTTCTTACCTATGAAGGAGGAGCTATGACAATGATCATAGTTTAAAGTTAATAACAATATAACTTCCAAAAGGAAAAAAAAAAGAAGTTGGCATACAAGTAATTCTATCAAATATTTAAAGAACTGATAAATCCAATGGTGAATAAACTAGTCACAAATATAAAGAAAGACAGTACCCTATCAAGGTCATTATGTGTGACAAGGCTCTTTTGCCACAAGGAAGGGATAAGGAAGGGAAAATCCTATAGGCCAATATCACTAACAAATATTGTCCCAAAATATTAATATTATTAACAAAGAAATATTATCAATATGTTCAAAATTATTCACTGTGATCAGATTTTATTTAAACTAGGAATTCAATAATAATTCCTCATTAGAAAAAATATAAACATAATAAATTTATAAATAAGAAAATTAAAATTGCATCACTAATGACATAAGAAAAGGCCTTCAACAATGCTATCACTTATTTACATTAAAAATATAATCCACACTATGCTCAAAAAGTTATCAAACTGTGTATACCCTTTGATTCAGCAGGTTTACTACTGGACTTATATCTCAAAGAGATACTAAAGAAGGGAAAGGGACCTGTATGTGCAAGAATGTTTGTGGCAGCCCTCTTTGTAGTGGCTAGAAACTGGAAAATGAATGGATGCCCATCAATTGGAGAATGGCTGAATGAATTTGGTATATGAATACTATGGAATATTATTGTTCTGTAAGAAATGACCAGCAGGATGATCTCAGAAAGGCCTGGAGAGACTTACATGAACTGATGCTGAGTGAAATGAGCAGGACCAGGAGATTGTTGTATATTTCAACAACAATACTAGATGATGATCAATTCTGATGGATGTGGCCATTTTCAACAATGAGATGAACCAACTCAGTTCCAGTAGAGCAGTAATGAACTGAACCAGCTACACCCAGCAAAAAAACTCTAGGAGATGACTATGAACCATTATATAGAATTCCAAATCCCTTTCTGCATTTTGGATTCCCTTCACAGGCTAATTGTACACTATTTCAAAGTCTGATTCTTTTTGTACAGCAAAATAACTGTTTGGACATGTATACATATATTGTATTTAATTTATGCTTTAACATATTTAACATGTATTGGTTAACCTGCCATCTAGGGGGGGAAGGAGGGGAAAAATTAGAACAAAAGGTTTGGCAATTGTCAATGTTATAAAATTATCCATGCATATATCTGGTAAATAAAAAACTATTAAAATAAAATAAAAATATTTTTAAAAAAGAAAAAATATAATCCATAAGGAAAAATTGACTCTCCTTAATATGATGTAAGATATTTCTATAAATAGTACTTAGAATTCTTTGTTAACAGAGAAACAATAGAAGTTTTATTAGTAAGAACAGTAGTAAATCATGGATGCCCACTAGCTTCCCAATTATTTGACATAATGATAGAAATGCAACCATAATAAGTAAAGAAAACTGAACTGAAGAATAGGCAATGAAGGAGCAAAATGATCTCTACTTTCCAATGATATGATAATTGACTTTGAAAACCTTAAAAAATGAATGAAAAATTGAAATAATAGGAAAGTTGCAAGATGCCAAAAACAATTGAAAATTGTGACCCTCTTTTCATTTTACTAACAAAATCTAATAATAAGATGTAGGAAAAGAAATCCAATTTAAAATAACAAGATTGTTAATTTTGGTCCTTTTCCTGGTCTCTATTTTTGTATTCAGTTTATGTATGTAAGAGTTATCAGTTCTTTAAAGATCTGATAGAATACTTATAGATTGATTTGAATTTATAAAACTTCAAACAATATTTACAGAAATAAAAAAACAACTCAGTTATTGGAATAATATTGATTGTTCATGACTAGGCTAAGCCAAAGAAATAAAAATGATCCATCCACCCACTTACCCTCAGGCTCTGTGATATCATCAGTGTAGGGGATTTCCAGATGTGGAAACTCCTCCCTATAGCAAAGATTGGTAATTTAACCTACAGTCATAGAAAGGAGCCTAGGGCACTGACAGGTTAAGTGAATTGCTTGGAATTATAGAGCTAGCAGGTGCCAGAAACAGGACTTGAACCAGACTTATCTTGACTTAAAGACAGGCCTTTTCTCTACTGGATCATGCTGATGCCCCTCTCCCCTCCCCCAAAAGATGATAGTATTTGAATTATTCCACAAATTTCATATTAAAATAATAACAGGATTCTTTATAAAATTATACAAGATAATTATAATTTAGTTTGAGGGAAATCTAAGGTAAACAGTGGCAAAGAACATAATGGAAAATGAGGGGGAAAAGAAAGCTTGACACTATCCAATCTCAAATGACATATAGAGGAGATCAAAATTACCTGGTACTGAATTTTTAAATAAAGTAGGAAAAGAGAAAGAGATGAGAGTAATAAGGTTTAAAAATAAATGTGCATAGCAGCCTTGCCTTGCGTAATCCCCAAAGGACAAACTTCTGAGCGTAGAATATTTTACTTAAGTATAATTGTTAGGAGAACTTTTTAAATAAAAAATAATATAACTGTAAACAATCAGAATGGAATATTATATTTTTTCACAATTGTAGATGTGAAAAAAACTTAAAACTGGTCAAAGGATGGAAAACATCATGAAAGACAAAATATACTGCTTTGGTCATACAAAATGAAAAGACTGTACAATATAATCAATACATGTAAAATTAGAAAAAATGTAGATTAGGGAGAAAATCTTTTCATTAGATGATTGATAAAAGTCTAACATCAAGCTAGGGAATTGACATAAACATGTAAGATTAAGAGTCATTCTATTTTAACTAACAAGATAAATTGTAGCTATCACTATAAGACAAGAAACCAAGATGCCCAACAAGGTGACAGATTTGGGAATTAATAGTAGTGAATTATAATCCCTACTGTGCATAATGCTTACTCAGTCCTACACCCCCACCAGTCTACATATTGTAGAAGGGGACAAATATTGACCCACAGTCAGACACTCGAACCCACTTAAATTTTTCTGCTGCTACAGCTGGTTCCAAAAAACATCACCTGTCTTTACATTAGCATTGTTACAAGCCGTGGACTTAAACTCTCCTAAGATACACACAACTGGAGGGAGGAGTCCAATATGGTCAGAGTGAGAGGTACATTAGTGTCCTCAAAGTGGTAGAACTGTGGTAAAAGAAAAACTACTTCATCATCACCCAATCATGAAACAGCAGCATCACTGCTAGCATCAGATCCAAATCCAGGTCAGCAAATGGCAGAACTCAGACCAGAAAAGCAGCAATCAGACTTTATCATTGATTAAACCACGTTTGGACACACTGAAAGCTTGCACATCCCCAGCCTATTCCTTAGATCCTAGAATAGCACAACACTCAATACCACAAGAAAGCAGCCACAGAACTAGCACAAACCTTCCTTCCAGAAGTGGCAAAAGCTCAGCCCTACTCAGGAAACAGGCTAGAAAAATGAGCAAACAAAACCCAGAAATCCACCATTAAGAGTTATTATAGTGGCAGAGATGTTCAAGACAAACTGAGAAAAAGAAAATGATTCCAAGACATATACAAGTAAAACCTCAAGGAAAAACTCAACATAGATATGTATACCCAACTGGAATTCCTAGAAGAGATAAAACAAGGTGTTTTTTTTAAAGTTAAAATGTTTTTATAAATGGAATGAGAGTGCTTGAGGGGGAAAGAATGGAAAAGACAGGGAAGAAAGAACTGGAAAAGGAATTAACAGCTTGGCATAAAAGGTATAAAACCTCAGGCAAGCAGCAAACTCCCTAAAAATTTGAATATATCAAATGAAGTCAAGAACTTCATAATCCAACAAGAAGTATTAAAACAAATTCAAAAAATTAAAAATGGGAGAAAGGGGAAAATATCTAACAGCAAATACAATCGGTCTGGAAATCAAGGGAAAAATTTAAGAGCCATTGGATTATCTGAAGTACTGTGACACCCTCTCTTCCTTTCTCTTACAAAAAAATCTTTGACATCATATTTCAGGCGTTTTTAAAAGAAAATTATCAGCTGTCTTAGAACCAGAAAGTTAATAGAAGGAACCAACTCTTCTCCTTGAAAGAAGCCCCAACAAAAGATTCTCAGGAGTATTTTAAACAAATCTAATGTTTCCAAGTGGAAGCAGAGAGAAAAAAAAATTGACCCAAACATGAAGGATACCCTATTGGATCGCACAAAATTGAGCAGCCATAAATATAAAAGAGAAGAAAACTTGGATTACAACATTCCAGAAGGCAAAGAATATGGGTTTACAGCCAAGAATAATTTACCCAGTACAGCATAACCTATATCAAACTAATACATTCTTGGTGGAGTTGTGAACATATCCAGCCATTCTGGAGAGCAATTTGGAACTATGTTCAAAAAGTTATCAAACTGTGCATACCCTTTGATCCAGCAGTGCTGCTGTTGGGCTTATATCCCAAAGAAATACTAAAGAGCGGAAAGGGACCTACATATGCAAAAATGTTTGTGGCAGCCCTCTTTGCATTGGTAAGAAACTAGAAACTGAGTGACTGCCCATCAATTGGAGAATGGCTGAATAAATTATGATATATGAATGTTATTGAATATTATTGTTTTATAATAAATAATCGGGAGGATGATTTTAAAGAGGACTGGAGAGACTTATATGAACAGATGCTGAATGAAATGAGCAGAACCAGGAGATCATTGTAAAGAGCAACATCAATATTATACGATGATCAATTCTTATGAACATGACTCTTTCCAACAATGAGATGATTGATGTCAGTTCCAATGATCTTGTGATGAAGAGAGCCATCTTCACCCAGTGAGAGAACTGAAGGAATTTAATGTGGATCACAAATAACATTCTCACTCTTTCTGTTGTTGTTTACTTGCATTTTGTTTTCTTACTCATTTACTTTCTTTTTTTACCTGATTTCTCTTGTGCAGCAAGATAATTGTATAAATATGTTTATACATATTGGATTTAACATATATTTTAACATGATTATCATATATTTGATTGCTTGACAAATAGGGAAGGTGATGGAGGGAAGGAGGAGAAAATCTGAAACACAAGGCAATAAATGTCGTCAAATTATCGGTGCATATGTTTTGAAAATAAAAAGCTGTATAAAAAAGAAACTATGTCAACATTATACTAGAGAAAATTTTTTAAGTTTTAATGAAATAGAAGATGTCCAGACATCCCTGATGAAAAAAAAATACAGTTGCATAAAGATTTTGAACTTCAAGAGAATTCTGGGAAGATGTAGGATATATCAGAACACTTTTGGTTCTTCAAATTTCCTTCACAAATTGTGAACTGATCCAGTCGTTCTGGAGAGCAATTTGAAACTATGTCCAAAGTGGCACTACTGAGTCTGTATCCATATACATTATAAAAGAGGAGAAAGGAGGGGGCAGCTAGTTGGTGCAGTGGAGAGAGCACCAGCCCTGTAGTCAGAAGGATCTGAGTTTAAATCTGTTCTCAGACATTTAATACTTCCTAGTTGTGTGACCCTGGGCAAGTCACTTAACCCCAACTGCCTCAGCCCCCCCCCAAAAAAGGGAAAGGGATCCACAAGTACAAAAATGTTTGTAGCAGTTCTTTTTGTGGTGGCAAGAAATTGGAAATTTAGTGAATACCCATCAAAATGGCAAGTGATTGCATAAATTGTGCTATGTGAGCATAATGGAATACTATTGTTTTATAAGAAATTATAAACAGGATGATTTCAGAAAAGCCTGGAAAGATTTACATGATCTGATGCTGAGTGAAGTGAGCAGAACCAAGAGAGAACATTGTACACAGTTACAGCAAGATTGTGTGATGATCAACTGACAGATTGCTCTTCTCAGCAATACAGTGATCCAAGACAATTTCAATAAACATGAGATAGAAAATGCCATTCACATTCAGAGAAAGAACTATGGAGACTGAATACAGATAAGTATGGGGGGGGAGTTGATTTTTTTTTTCTTACTCATGGTTTTTCCCATTTGTTTTAGATTTTTCTTTCACAATATAACTAATATGGAAATATGTTGGAAAGGATTATACAGCAAATCAGATTGCTTGCTGTCTTAGGGAAGGGGAAGGGAAGGAAGGAAGGGAGAAAAAATGTTGGAACTTAAAATTTTATAAAAGTGAATGCTGAAAACTCTCTTTACATATAATTGTATAGGATATACTATAAGATATTTGATATGTATGGGAATGCCTACCATCTAGGGGAGAGGGTGGAGGGAAGGAGGAGAAAAATTTGGAACAGAAGGGAGTACAAGAGATAATGTTGTAAAAAAATTACCTATGCTTATGTATGTTATAATTATAAAAATTAATAAAAAATAAAAATACATATAATTGTAAAAAGTTCAATTGTAAAAAAACCCAAAAAAGTAAAAATACAAAAAAAAAATTCCTACACAAAAAAGATGGATCACCTCAGAGGGAACAAAGAATAGTGAAAATAAACAAAAGTCAACTTTCTTTTAAGACAACTTAAGATCCCCAGGAAAGACCTGACCTTCAGGGATGGAGATTTGATCTGAGTGAAGTGTAAAAATCTCCAGGCCTACTCTGCAGAACCAACAAACACGCCCTAGGGGCAGCTGGGTTTGGCAGGCAGATTTTGCCTTAGAATCTTTCATCTCAAGGACAAGGATGTAATGGCTCAATAGGAAAAGTGTGAAGGACGTTTCACAGTCAAAGGACACCAAGCCCAATGTCTTGACCAGATGCACTCCAGGCTGGGCTTCTACTATGGAGGAGGAGCTAGCACACATCTGGTGGCTGCAATAGCAGATGGGTGAGGACCCTGCTGGCTATGGAAACAAGCAGGACAGAAAAGTTTCTCATTTCAGTTCCAGGGAAGAGATGTTGCATGCAGCCCCTGGAGCAAGACCATTTGTGGGATAAAGTAACTGAAGGCCCTAACTGTAGTTGATGAGTAGGGAGAAGAGTTCAAGATTGAGTCCTGGGATAGACTTCAGAAAATAATAATTGTTCCCCATACCACAAGACTAGAACTTGATTATACTAATAGCTACTAAATACAAAATAAAATAAAAATGAATAAGCAAACGAAAAAGAATCCAACCATTATGGCTACTATGAGAATACAGAATCAGATCTGGGTTCATACTCAGAGGAAGATAATGAAGCTTTAAAAAGCCATTTGTTTTTTTCAATGAGAAACGTCAATTGGTTCCATGCACAAAGAGTTCTTAGAAGAATTTTAAAAAGGAATTTAAAAGTCAAGGAAGAGAGACAGAAGAAAAATTAGAAAAAAATAAGAGCAATCCAAGAAATTCAAAGAAATTATGAAAAGAAAGTCAACCAACTTGAAATAGAGAATCAGAAACTTAAGGAAGAAAATAATTGCTTTAAATAATTAAAACTGGGCAAAGAGAAGATAATGACATTCTAAAGCATCAAGAAATAATTACACAATTAAAAGAAAGAAAAAATAAGAAAATGTGAAATATCTCATCATAAAAACAATAGAACTGAATAACAGATCAAGGAGAAATAATTTAAGAAGAGTCATATTTCCTGAAAAGTACAATAAAAATGAAACTTGATATGATTTTGCAAAAAATTATCAAGGAAAATTAACCTGAAATTCTAGAACATGAATGAAAATCAGAAATAGGAAAAAAAAAAAAAAACACCAGTCACCACCTGAAAGAGATCTCAGGAGGAAAACTTAAATAGTCAAGTTTCAAAGTTCCTAGGTTAAGAAAAAATACTGGAAGAAAAAAACAATTTAAATATCATGAAGCTACATTAAGGATTACACAAGATCTATGAGCTACTATGTTGAAGGACCACAGATTTTGAAATATTATGTTTTGTAAAGCAAAAGAGTTGGGATTACAACTAAAAGTAACTCACCTAGAAAAGTTAAATATAATTTTAAATGGAAAAAATGAATATTTAACAAACTTAAAGACTTGACAAAAACAAGATAACTTAAAGAAAAATTCACTATATAATATTAAGGGAAACATTAAATACCAAATATAAGGGGCTCAATAAGGTCAAATTGTTTAGTTCTTATATACTAAAATATTAATAGTTCTTATGTGAGTTCTCAATGACATATATACATGAGGTTCAGCGGGTAGACTGAGGCAGGGGTGGAATCAGGGTGCTGAGAGCAGGAATAGGATTCTGACAGGGTGGGGTGAACCATTGGAGATGGGATGACATAAGGGGGGAGGCACCCCAGACATGGGGAGAGGAATGTTGATAAGACAGTATCTGATATTCTGATAGCTTGGGATGAGGAGAGGCATTCTATATTTTAAAACATAAGATCTTTTATCCTTATCAAATATTCTGATTAAGAGGGAGGGGTGGTTTCACAGGACAATTATAAACTAAGGCAGAACACTTAGGAAAACTGAGGCAGGACTGGGTCAGGATAATTAGGGAAACTGAGTCAGGACAATAAAAGAGAACTGTGATACAACAAAATGATCAACAGATATGAAGTATACCCAAAGGGCATATTCATGCATATTCTTTGACCTAACAATACCACTATTAGGCATGAAAAATAAAAGTAATTTTGAAAAAAAAAAGGAAAATGATCTATATGTACAATATATATATATGTGTGTGTGTATATGTATATATGTATGTGTGTGTGTATATATATATATAATCGATTCTCTTCTTCAGGACCAAAAAAACTGGAAATTGAGGGATGCCCATCAATTGGGGAATGGCATGTGTCTGTGATTCGATATTATTGTTCTATGAGAAATGATAAGCAGGATGCTCTCTGGGGGGGAAAAAAAAAAAAAAGCCTGGAAAGTCCTCCATGAACTCAAGCAAAGCAAAATGTACAAAGTAATAGCAAAGTAATAGCATTTAATGACTGCAATACAATAATTCACAATTACTCTGAATATCTCATGATGAAAAATCCTATCCACACCCAGAGAAGGAACTCATTATATCTGAATACAGACTGAAGTGTTTTCTCTCTCTCTCTCTCTCTCTCTCTCTCATCTCTCTCTCTCTCTCTCTCTCTCTCTCTCTCTCCTCTCTCTCTCTCTCTCTCTCTCTCTCTCTCTCTCTCTCTCTCTCTCTCTCTCTCTCTCTCTCTCTCTCCCTCCGTCTGTCTCTCTCTCTCTCTCTCTCTCTCTCTCTCTCTCTCTCTCTCTCTCTCTCTCTCTCTCTCTCTCTCTCTCTCTCTCTCTCTCCCCTTCTCTTCTTTCTTTGTTTCTCTCAAACTTTATTTTTCTTGAAGATTTTTTTTTCATTAAGGTGGGAGATCTATGGCTTTATTTTCACAATATGACTTTATGAAATGTTTTTCATAGTTTCACATGTGGTTTCTTAATGGGGAATCAGGTGGCAATAAAAGAAAGAATCTGGAAGTCAAAAGTCTTTAAACAAATATAAAACAAATTGTTTTAAATGTAACTGAAGAGAATAGTAATAAATTTTTAAAAACAAAAAAAATTAGAAAAAGGCCCATTAGGAAAGGGACCTGTATGTGCCAAAATGTTTGTGCAGCCCTTTTTGTTGTAGCTAGAAACTGAAGATAAATGGATGTCTATGAATTGGAGAATGGTTGGGTAAATTATGGTATATGAAGGTTATGGAATATTATTGCTCTGTAAGAAATGACCAGCAGGAGGAATATAGAGAGGCTTGGAGAGACTTACATCAACTGATGCTGAGTGAAACGAGCAGAACTAGGAGATCGTTGTACACTTCAGCAATGTATTCTGATGGACGTGGATATCTTCAACATAGAGAAGAGCTAATCCAAATCCAATTGATCAGTGATGGGCAGAATCAGCTACACCCAGAAAAGGAACACTGGGAAATGAGTGTAAACTTTGCATTTTTTGTTTTTCTCCCCCAGGTTATTTTTACCTTCCGAATACAATTCTTCCTTTGCAACAACAACAGCAACAAAATTCGGTTCTGCACATATATATTGTACCTAGGATATACTATAACATATTTAATATGTATGGGAATGCCTGCCATCTAGGGGAGGGGATGGAGGAAAGGAGGGGAAAATTCGGAACAGAAGGGAGTACAAGGGATAATGTTGTAAAGAATGTTATAATTATAAAATTAATAAAAACAAAACAAAAAAAGGCCCATTAGAACTAACATTAGAGGTGTTAAACTGGCATAGATTCTAAAAGAAGGAAATTCATCATTCACCAATTCTCTGCTGGTGGAGTTATGCATTGATTAAACAGTTTGGAAATCAATTTACAATTATGCATGAATACCGAGTAAATTGTTTACATCCTTTCATCCAGATTACACTATTGGGAATATATTCTTAGAATGTTATTAGCAAGAAGAGAATCAAATTTACAATAACAACACAAAGTTCATAGCAATATCATTTGTGATAACAAAAATCTGGAAACCAAATATGTCCCCAAAGATTGGGGAATGCTGAAGCAATTTGTAGAACATGAAAATAATAGAATATTCTTGCATCATGAGAAATGTTGGATACAAAGAATTCAGAGAGAAATATGAAGTCTTATTTGAAATAATGCATAATGAAGAAAACTGAAAGAACTATATATAAAATGAATCAAACTATTGTAAACAAAGAATGGAAACACAACAAAATTTCATTCAGTTACAGTTAATATCATGCTGTCAATTAAAGGACACATTCTTCCTTCAGTAATCTAAGTGATATAAATCTTAACCAGGAGGCCTAGATAGATTTCAGGATGCCTATGGAGGTTGGATAAGGCAAAATTATATCTGTATGTCAATGTAATGGGTTTCTTTTGTAATCCTACATATTTTATTTAACTTTGTACATATTTAAGAATATTCTAAGAAGGGCACCCATTGCCTGTTCGAAATATCAATGGCATACACATATGCACAAAAGATTAAGAGTCCTGGATCTTGGTTTTTGTTTTATTTTTTTTCCCAGAGAAGTACTTTATAAGGCAGATCAACTGGGTGTCTGCTGGGCATTGTTTGTTAGATCTAAATAAAGTGTATTGATATTTTTAAACAATAAATAAAGCCAGTTAAAAATTGCCTCTTTAATTTCTAAAATACTAATCCTAATATAGACTAAGCCCTATAATGTCTCTTTGGGTTTTCAGGTTCCCAAAATAATAGTTCTACTCCCTATAAAACCTGCCAGGTCTTTAAAATGACCATATTATAAGATTTGAAATACATTTTAGCCAATCTGGGCAAGGAGAGAAAAATGGAACAAATGATCCATTGGATATAAACTCAGCCAGAATTGAATACAAGGGGAAAGGAATAGAAATCTCAGTAACTAGTTATAGTCAAGGCTTTCAAACCCACAAGGTTTGGGTGGTCTCAAGATTCTGGATCAAGTCTTTCCCAAGACACGTTTGTCCATTTCATCTTAAAATAAACTTACATTATTTTTCATTTTCTGTGGTTTGAAAAAGAATGATTCAAGGCTAATAACATAATAATAATAACAGGCAACATCCATCTAAAAGAATAAATCACTAATCAAAATGAGGAGGACTTGGCATTAGAGAATGGACTACGCCTGCCTGGAGGGGAAAGCTTCAGGCTATAAGAACAGAGATTTTGGACAAGAGTTTCTCTGTGTATAAATCCCTTGTCCATTGATGGGGGCTTTATGAGCTTCTCTGCATTTTGTCCTGACATAAAAGTGCCTTGAGCTTGTGAATTCAGAGCAAGTCACCCAGTAGACATACTAACCCTAAAAACAATAGCCTTTTCAAAAGTGTAATTAATAATGCTTTTGAACTGCTGAACGAAGTGCTGAATCCTGAATGTCTTTAAGCTCAGTTCTCTCCCCAAAAGCAATTACCTTAAGATCCAAGCACCCACATGTCACTTTTGTGATAGGGGACCTGAAAAAAATGATCATCGTTTGACTCCAAGTGTGCCTACATTGTACAAGTTCTTTGCAGTCTAATATTTGGAACAGTTATTCAGGAGCCAATTTATTAGAGATAATTTATTCCAGATCCTTGCTGGAATAAACAATGCTCTTGAGTATCCACAGATGTTTAGCCAATAGGGAGCTGACTGGCTACATGAGTCTCTACACATCTTTCAGCAAAATCAAAAACCCACACACAATACCCAGCACTTGGAGCCTTCATGTGGATTTGAGACATTCCCTGGGGCCTTAAACAAATGAATGGATTACAGTCATTTCTAGATGTAATTTTTTCATCTGTGACAGATATAATATGGATAATGGCATTCATTTAATAAGCAATCCAGTATAATTTAACAGAACTTAACAATAGGAGTTACAAAGAGTTTTCACTGCACTAAAGTTTCAGAACACAGTATAACTGACAGAAAGTTGCAAAAGGGAAATGACTAACCTACAATTGGTGTCATACTGAATTCATCATTATATTGTTATTGTTATTCTTTTAATAGTCTATAAGAATCAAGAATGTTTATTGAGTGGTTTGACATGGTTGGGCTAAAATATTAAGAATTTAATGTAAATAATCTTTCTTGTTTCATGGCACTTTTTATACTCCATGATGATGATGATGATGATAACTTACATTTATAGCATGCTTCATTGTTTACAAAATACATGTATTTCCTCAGTTGATTCTCAAATAGCCTTGTGAAGTAGGCACTATTACTGTCTCAATTTTACAGAGATGCAGAGCTACATAGTAGGTAGAGAACAGGCCCTTGCAAAAGGGAGACCTGAATTCAACCCTACCTCTAACCTGTATTGGATCTATTGGTGAGTCGCCTGACTCAAGTGTCTCTTCCCTGCAATTCAGCCTCCACCAGCCATCAGAGTGATTTTCCTAAAGAGAAGTTTGACAATCCACCTCCCTATTCAACAAATTCCAGTGGCTTCCAATCACCTCCAGGATAAAATACAAAATTCTGTTTGGTGTTCAAAGTTTTAAATATCTTAAACATCTCATACCTTTACAGTTTTTTTTATATTTTACTCCCCAGTATGTATTCTTTGATCCATAAACACCATTCCACCAACTGATCCAAAAACAAGACATTCAGTCTGTCAGCTTCAGGCTTTTTCTTGACTATCCCCTATCCCTGCAATCTGCTGACTTCTATTTCTTTAAGTCGAAACTAAAATATTATCTTTTATAGGAGCTGTAATGCTTGCTCTCAATTTAATTATTTACTAATTATCCTACATATAGCTTCCTTTCAATATATTTCTTTACAAGTTCTCTCCTATTAGATTGTAAGAACTTTAAGGTCAGAAACTGTCTTTTGTTCCTTTTTGTATCCACATTACTTAACACAGTGCCTAGGACAAGGTAGTATCACAATAAAAGTTGATTGATTGATTATTTGGTCATGAAAAAGTAACAAGTTGACTATCTGTAGTGGTTAATGGAATGTCTCTATACTAATAATAATCTGAATAAACAGCAAGTTATAGATAAGCAGACTGAGGCACAGAGATATGAATGGAGTAGCTAAGGGACATAGAATTATAAAGAGTTTTAGCTAAGATTTAAACCCAAATTCAATCCAAGTCCAATACGGTATTCACTATGCAATTCTGAATTCCAGATTAATTTCTAGAATATTTAGTGTATTAATTAAAAGTATTTGGATACTTTAAAATTGATCATCTGGGGAAAATATCATGGGTTAAGCACAAAACACATATTTTTAACCCAGAATTGTATTTATGTGTAAATTGAGTAGATGATATTCTATGTAGCATAACAATCTTGTTTTCAAAATTCCATTTAGTCTTTCATTCTCCCTAAAATCTGGGGATAAGTATTCCCTAGACAAGTGTTCTTTCAATCCCTTCATTTTCTCCTCCAAGAAGGAGATCAAAGAATTTGTAACGTGCTCTCCTGGCAGTTACAATTACTAGACTGTCCTAGGCCCAACAGAGTACCTTTGACCACTGACCTTTGCAGTGTCAACTCTCCCCTGCTCGCCTCCTCTGAGGCCTTCAAAAGTCTCTGGCCACGATCTCTTGAATCTATAACTTAATAACCGGTAGCGCACTCAAGAACAGCCACATGTAATCTTAAAAGCCTTTATTATACCTACTCACATAATTCCCTGACTTGATGCCCTAACTTGTTGGTTCCCTAGTGAACACCTGGTCTGAAGACCCACGTGTTCACTACCAAACTCCTTACCTCTCTGGCTATCCATCACCTTGGCTCAGCTACCCCAGGTTAGGGAGCCAGGTTAAATGAGACCTTTATCAGAAACATTTGATTTAGATTCCTCCCCCCATTTTTATTTGTTTCCCTTCTGATTTTAACTACATTAGATTTGTTTTTGCAAAAATTTTAAAATTTAAATAATTAAAATTGTCTATTCTGTAAAAAAACCCAGAATTTCCTTTAGGACTGTGTGACTGGATACATGTTGTTGGTGGAAGTGGTCATCCATTTCAGTCATGTCCAATTCTTTGGGACCCCAGTTGAGGTTTTCATAGTAAAGATACTGAAGTGGTTTTCCATTTCCTTCTCCAGCACATTTTATAGAAGAGGAAATTAAGGCAAACAAGCTTAAGAGACTTGTCCAGATAATAAGTATCTGAGACCAGATTTGAATTCAGGAAAATAAGTCTTCCTGACTCCAGACTCAGTACTCTATCCACTCTGCCACCTAGTTGCCCCACTGGATTCATGGCTAGGTATATAACGAATAATAATGACTTAATTCAGTCATCAATGATGACTGCAATCAGGGAGATAAAACATTAAAATCTCAGTCTAATTCTTAAAATGGGGATTACTGGACTGAATTGAAATTGCTTTCGAACTTTAGGTGTTTTCTATACTTTTATAATTTACGCCCTCTTTAAATTGCATAACTGTATTATAATATCACAATTTGGCATTGTGCTATCCCAAAGAATTCATAAATTTGAAAAGTTCCCTAAATTAAACTTAAAATTTAATAGTCAAGTGGGGAAATAAACCCAAGGTGAAAAAAGCCCACTGAATATAGAGTTATAAAAGACCTTTTTCTGCTACTGATTACCTAGGAATGTGAGCTTCAGGATATCACTCACTTTTCTATAAAACTCAGTTTATATGCTGGACTAAATAACCTTCCAGTTCTAAAATAAAGTCTATTAGCATATTCCTATTTAGGTAAGTTCTTGTTTAGATTATGAAAATGAAAAGGAAACAAAAGCTGTGGAAAGGAAGAACTTAATACTAAGACATTTCAGAAGTTCTCACAAAGGCACACAGAATGAAATGCTGGCCCATCGTGTTGATGTTCTGGCTATCATGTGTTTTGCATGTCTTTAAAATATGCAGTCTATATCTCAACCAGAACAAAGTGTAATGGTGACTTCAGGTCCTTTTTTCATGTTGGTTCCAGCCACAGAAGTATTACAATTGTGTCTCAAATCTTTTTGAACATCAAAGTCTGGATCATTTAGTGCCAGATTTTTTAAGTGATGTAACTGCTGTCCACACCCTACTTACTATTCCCAATTCAAGTAACTCATCTAAACCAGTTTCACCCATTAGGGATCTTCCTGAAATCAAAGTAATCTTTGTAGCTTCCTTGGTCTCATGTGTGAATGTTCAACCTAGCTAACACCTAAAAGATTACAATGCAGAAATAGAATATGAGCATTTTTACTGTGTACACAGGCCCACTTATTTTGTTTTGTTTGTTTGTTTGGAGGCTAGTTTTTTTTTCTATTTAATATTTTTTCCAAATTACATATAAAAATTTTTAACCTTATTTTTTTCTAATTTTGACTTCCAAATTCCCTACCTCCCTACCTCTTTCCCCTATCCCCTCATAGAGAAGGCAAGCAATTTGACATAAGTTGTACATGTACAATCGTGTAAAACATATTTCCATATTAGTCATATTGTGAAAGAAAATACAACTCCCCAGGATAAACAAAGTTTTAAAAAGTATGCTTCAATCTGCATTCCAGTGCCATCAGTTCTTTATCTGGGAGTATATAGCATTTTTTAACATAAGTTCTTCAGAAATATATTTCTGAATTGGATCATTGTATTGCTGAGAATAGTTGTCATTTATAGTTGATCACTGTACAATATTGTTATTAGTATCTATAATGTTTTCCTGGTTCTCCTCATTTCTTTGCTTCGCTTCATGTAAATCTTTCAAGGTTTTTCTGAAATCAACCTTAAAGCACAATAGTGTTCTCTCACAATCATATACCATAACTTGTTCATCCATTCTCCATTGGATCCCCTCAATCCAATGAATCCAAAGCATCCCTTTGATTTGCAATTCTTTGTCACTACAAAAAGAGCTACTATAAATATTTTTCATATATATAGGTCCCTTTTCTTTTTATTTTTTATCTCTTTAAGATACAGACATATCCAGTTTCATAGCTCTTTGGGCAAGGCTCCAAACTGCTCTCCGGAGTGGTTGAATTAATTTACAATTCCATCAGATGCCTTTCAGTATTTGTCATTTTCCTTTTCTGTCATACTAGTCAATCTGATTGGTATGGGACTGGTATCTTAGAATTATTTTAATTTGCTTTTCTCTAATCAAAAATGATTTAAAGCATTTTTCCACATGATAACAGAGAACTTAGATTACTTCATCTAAAACTGTCTGCTCATATCTTTGACTGTTCATCAATTGGGTAGTAACCTGTATTCTTATAAATTTGATTCTCTATATATTTAAAAAATGAGGTCTTTATCAGATAAACTTGCTGTAAAAATTTCTTCATAGTTATGAATACTATGTATTTCCCTCTATCCATTTCCCCATTTATCCTATTCTCTCCTTTCACCCTGTCCATTTTCAAGTGTTTTGCTTCTGACTACTACCTCCCCTAATCTGCCTTCCCAGTTCAACCTTCTTTTATCCCTTTTTCCTCTTACTTTTTTTGTAGGGTAAAATAGATTTCTATAACTGAGTAGGTAGATTATTCTCTTTTTGAGACAATTCCAATAAGAATAAGATTCAAGTGCCCTCTTTTCTTCCATCCTCCCTTCCAACCACTATAAAAGCTCTTTCACATATCTATTGTGTGAGATAATTTACCCTATTTTATCTCTTCTGTCTCCCTTTTTCAATCCATTCCTCTTTTTTATCTCTTTAATTTTTTTTAGATATCATTCCATCATATTCAACTCATATCTGTGTTCTCTATGTACATATGCTCCTTATAATTACTCTAATAATGATAAAGTTCTTAGGAGTGTTGCCATGTGAGAATATAAATAGTTTAGTTTTATTAAATTTCTTGCTATTTTTTTTTTACCTTTTTAATGCTTCTCTTGAGTTTTTATTTAAAAATAAAATTTCCTATTTAGCTTGGTTTTTTTAAATCAGGAATGCTTAAAAGTCATCTATTTCATTAAATGCCTATTTCCCTCCTGAAGAATCTTATTTGATAGGTGATTCTTAGTTGTAATCCTATCTCCTTTGCCTTACAGAATATAACATTTTAAACACTCTGATCCTTTGATGTAGCGGCTACTAAATCTTGTGTTATTTTGACTGTGACTTCCCAAAATATTAAGTCTTCCTTTCTGGCTGCTTAAAATATTTTCTCCTTGATCTAAGAGCTTTAGAATTTAGATGTAATATTCTCATTTTGGGACCCCTTTCAGGAGGTGACTGATAAATTCTTTTAATTCCCAGTTTACCCTCTAGTTCTAAAATACCAAGACAATTTGAAAGATAATGTGTAGGCTTGCAAGTAGTCCAAAAATTTTTAATTTAGCTCACCTAGATCATTTTCCAAGGAGATATTTCACATTTTTCCTGTTTTCCATTCTGTTGTTCTATTATATTATATCTTGATGTCTCATGGAGTCATTAGCTTCTTCTTACCCAATTCAAATTTTTAAGGAATAATTTTTTCATTGAGTTTTTGTATCTTTTTTCTAATTGGCTAATTCTGCTTTTTAAGGAGTTCTCTTCAGTGAAATTTTGTGCTTCTTTTGCCATTTGGCTTATTCCATTTTTCAAGATATTATTTTCTTTAGTATTTTTTGAGCCTTTGCTGCCAAATTGTTTACTTTTTTCATGATTTTCTTGCATCAATATCATTTCTTTCCCCAGTTTTTCCTCTACCTCTCTTATTTTAAAACCCTGTTTGAGTTCTTCCAGAGCCTAAGACCAATTCATACTTTTCTTTGAGGCTTTTGATGATACAGCCATTTTGCCATTATTAACTTCTGAGTTTGTCGATCTTTCCTATCACGCACAATAGCTTTTTGTGGTCAGGTTCTTTTTTTGTCATTTAATCATTTTCCAGTCTATTTTGTTTTTACTTTTAGCTTTCTTTTAAAGTTGGGTTCCAACCCCCAAATGAAGAAGACTTTGTCCCAAACTTCAAGCACTTTATGCAGTTAACTTTCAGAGGTAGTTGTGGGCATCTGTAAGTTTTCAGTTCTTCCAGAGTGATCATAATCTAAGGAAAGATATGTTTGCTATCCCCCTGGCCTGTGTTCTACTCTGTGAGTGACCACAAGCACTCTTTTCTGCCATGAAACTATGACCAGAGTCTCAGGATTCCAATTCTTGTGCAATCTCAAACTGCTAATGTGCCTCCTTGCCCTGGGACTGTGGTGCATACTGTAACCCAGAACTGTGATCCACAACTGCATCCCAGGATGAAACAGCATCCCGCCCCCAAGGCCAGTGAAGGGACCTCTGTAATCTCCTTCTGACAAGTTATCTAATCCCCCTAGTACCTGTGGAATGAGAGCTCCAGAATCTACTATTTATATAGTGCTTACTGTGTGTTAGGTACTGAATTAAGCATTTTACAAATATTATCTCATTTAATCCTCACAACAACCCAGAGATTTTATATAGATATGTGTATGTGATATTTTATATAATATATATCTAATATTTATATATAGAGAGAGATAGTTTTATAAATATATGTATGCATATATACATATCTATCTATCTGTATCTGAGTCTTGTTTCAAAATCATCTTCCTAATTTCAAGCCCACAACTAGAGTATATAAGTATATATTCTATTTTACACACACACACACACACACACACACACACACACACAAATATATATGAGGAAACAAAGAGAGACAGAGAAAGAGACAGAGATAGAATCGGAGAGACAGCAACAGAGAGAATATAAGTTAGGTACTAATAAATCCTTAATTAATTTGAAGAATAAAGTGTTTTCAGTGCTGGAAAGACTGATGATACCAGACAGGGAACATCTTGTGAATAGCTGAGAGAATCAGTTTTACCTTTGGAATACTATAATATGGCAAACTAATTTATAATCAAAACACCAGAAGCAGACCAGTATGGTAAAGAGGAGCCCTGTACAAGGCAGGGAGCATCTTGAAGTAACCCTGTGAATCTGGGAGTTCTGTCATGATCATCAGAACTTATGTTCTCCCAGGAGGATGTGACGTCTATAAAAGTAAGAATAATTTTAAAAGCAGTCTGTGCATGGGATAAAGAGAATGAGATAAAATACTCTGAGAAAACTGCCTGAGAAGACATCGTAGGTATTATAGCAGGATGGGAAATGAAGGAAGACTTCTGGGACAAGGTGGCTGCTGATCTGAGTTTGGAAAGAAGAGAAGAATTTGAAAGTTTGGAGGGGAAGCATTCTGAGAAGATGGTAGAGTAGATCAGAAATGTCCAGACTTTCCCAGTTTCCTCCACAAATAAATAGAAAAGCCCCATGAAATGAATGTAAAGCAGCAAAAATAGAGAGGTCATCCTCCTAAGATAACTTAAGAACCCTACAGAAACGACAAGCCCTCCAGGAACCATGAGTAAATAGTACAAATCCCTCAGGGCCAACTCCACTGAATTAACAAGTAGTAGGCCCTGAGAGCAAACTGTCAGGAAACAGTAGGCCTCAAGAAATTTCACCTCACAAGCTTTCATCTCAGAGTCTCCGGAACTTTTACCTTAGAAACTTTCATCTAAGATTGAAGGAACCACACACAAACGATATCAGGAAGCCAGTGCTGACCAGAAGTGGTCCTGGGTTGTGGCTGTGGGTGAGGAGTTCACACAGAGTGCAGTACTTCAGAGAGAAAGAACATTTTCAGGACAGCATGATGGGGGTCCCTAAGGGAAGAAAGTCTCTGAGGTTGAGCTTCCAAACAGAATTCAGAAAATAGCAGTAAGGAAGAACAATATTACCCACAATTTGGGATTAAAATCTAATTATAATAATAAGCCCCTGAAAATAAAAATTAAATAATATACTATAAAAATGAGTAAATGAAGGAAAAATAATCTGACTATAAATAGTTATTTTGGTATTTAAAAAATCTGAGTTCTTATTCAGAGAAAGATAGGTTAAAAAAAAAAAAAGCCCCTCTTACCTCAAAAAGTAATATCAAATAGTCATCAGCCCCAAAAGAGTTCCTGAAAGAACTTAAAAAGGAATTAAAAAATCAAATAAGAAGTATTCAAGAAAAATTAGAAAAACAAACAAAAGCAATCCAAGAAAATCATGAAAAGAAAGTTAATTGAAAAAGTAGATACAGAATCTTACGGAAGAAAATATTTCCTTGAAAATTAGAATTGGGCAAGAGGAACAAATGACATTATAACTCACCAAGAAATAATAAAACTAGAACAAATAGCAGAGAATCTGAAACATTAAAAAAACAGCTAATCTGGAGAACAGATCAAGAAGAGACAATATGAAAATTGTCATAATACCTAAAAGCTTTAAATAAGAGGGTAAATAAAAATAGAAGAAAAAAAATTAAAAAAAAAAAAAAAAACAAGAGAAAACTATAGCTCATTACCTGAAAGAGATCCCAGCAGGAAAATGTCATAGTCAAGTTTCAAAAGTTCCACATTAAAGAGAAAATATTGCGAGCAACAAGAAAAAAATTAATTCTGTAGAAATACAATCAGAACTTCATAAGTCCTGCCCCACTTTTGCCAACAGTATGTTGGCTCAATATACTTCAAATTAGCAACAAAATATTTCTCAGAGAATTGCTCTAATCTGTTGTCATTTATTCTTCTGGTGGTCTTTTTGCCTTGCAGTCACCACTTTTGCTGAACGCAAATATTCCTTGGAGAGGATCATAATCCTGCACTCTGTGCCACACATTGCCTTGTCACTCTGACTTCCTGTCTGTCTGTTCTCCTTAAAATGATAAAGTCTATTAAATGCCAATATTTGCTATAAGGGTGGATCCACAAAGTTTTATTGCATTTAGATAAAATGGAAGATATCGTAAATTGTGTGTACATATTTGTATTTGTGTATGTGTGTGTATGATATATATATATATATATATATAATATAATATATGTAATATATATATGTATGTATTTATGTGTGTATATATACATATGTAAGTATATGTATATATATACATATATATATTATAATTTCATAAACAAAAATAAGGAGAGAAAGGCTTAGGAAGGAAAGAGATAATTTTCATTTTTGACATCTGAGCTTAGCATAGTCAGATAGAGATGATCAGGAAGTAATTGCTGACATGGAACTAGCGCTCAGAGTACACAAGGAATGAATGAAGCTGTGGGAACAGACTACTCAGGAAAGGAGTAGAGAGAGAGGGGCAATAACTAGGACATAGACTTGTGAAATACCACAAAAGCTGGGTGATTGCTTGTTGAAGATGCTGTGGGACTGGGGATTCATCAGATTCAAGTCGGATTAATCAGGGATTCTGAACCTGGAGTCCACAAACTTTGTTTAAAGTCTTCATTTCAATAGAATTAGTTTGCTTGGCAGTCCTTTTTATTTAAAAATATTCTTCTGAGAAAGCTTTACCAGGCTGCCAAAGAAAAGAAAGATTAAGAATTCTAGACTTCATGGTCTCTTTCAACTCCAAAAACCTGACATTATGTGATTCTTTTATTCATTTGATCTTCACAACAACTCTAGGAAATAGCTAGGGTATGTATTATCTCCTTTTTGTAGAAGAGGAAGTTGAGGCCATAAAATTTATTGAATATCCACTCTTTAAACACTCTAAAGCAAAGCTGATCACTCGCTCTTGAGTCCCTATAGTCCATATAGTCTCTATCAAAGCTTCTTAAACTATGGAGTCACTCAACTCAATGTAGAGTTATGAAATTTTGATTTATTACCAGTAAATGTTTGGTTCATATGCCTATGTAATTATACACCCAGGGTCATATATAAAAATGTCTTGGTGACATTTGTCACTTTTGTGAAAAGGGGTCTCTGTTACACATTCGGTACTTAGCACTGTGGCTTATATTAGTTACGAATATTTGTCTCCTGATAGAATGCAAGCTCCCTGAGGGCCAGAATAGTTTTTTCTTTATATCTTTAAAACCTAGCACATTGTCAGACACAAATAGTACTTAGTTACTAAATTCTTGTTCATTAGTTGCTTGTTTTTTCTTTACTTCAAAAAAGAGCTTACAGAATTTAAAGATGAGTTCTTTAAGAAAGGGACCTTAATTTATGCCTCTTATTTTCAGGGAAGAAATCTAGGACTAGAGAAGTAAGGTTTGGTTAAGGTCACTTGTAAATAGTAGGTACTATTAACAATAGAAACAAAATTTAGGGATAGCTAGATGGTGAAATGGATAGAGCACCTGATGAGGAGTAAACTGAGGTCTAAACCAAGATGGGTCAGTTCCTCTTCTGTCTCTCCTTCCTTCCCCAAAGTAACCAAGGGCTGGTTCGGCAGCAAATGAATTTGCTACTTAATGCTGTATGGAAACATAGTCTTTATTGATTAGAATGGAAACATTGGAGAGCCGGTGGGCAAAATGGCTGCATGGTACAAGGCCAATTTTGCAAAGAATAGATTTTTGAGGACTCTGTTTTATACAAGAGTACAATCATTCAGATGCAGTGATGTAAGGAGGTTCCGGAGAGTGATGTAAATAAGATAAGGATTCTCTTGTTATCTTTTGGGTACAGACCGAGGTCTCTTCCCAAAAAGGAATTTCCTGATGCCATTTGGTCTATCTGAGCAGATTAGAATGGGGGCTGTAAAACCCTGGACAGCTCAGATAGCCCAAACTAGTTTGACCAGATCTTGTATCAAAGGTACAAGTCCCAAAGGAAGTTGGAGATCAAACAAGGACTATCAAGGGGCTACCGCCCTCAACACACCAGCCCTGAATTTAGGAAGACCTAAGTTCAAATGTGGCCTCAGACAATCCGTACTAGCTGTGTGATCCTGGGCAAGTCACTTAACCCCAGTTGCCTCACACACAAAAAAAAAGCTCCAGAAATAGGATTTAGTCCTAAGTCTAGAGCAGAAACTATTTCTGATTCATTCATAATGTCTTAAAGAGAGAACCTATCAGTGCTCTTGTCAAATATATAAGGATGTAATTACATATCCTTTGCCTTTCTGCATGGGAGGAAAATGTTTCTACACGAGATATTCTATCATACTGATATAATCACAGGCCCAGAACCAAAACTGTAGCTTAGGAGTTTGAAAAGCTTAGAAATTTAACAAAGACTTGCTGCTGCTGTTGACCTGCATTATATTTTAGAGTCAGCTTCTTAAACTGTGGTTCATGTGGGGGTCTTGTAACTAAATGTGAAGTCATGAAATTATGATTATCAATAAAATTTTGACATTGTATACCCATTACCTTGTGGGGGAAAATTTAAGAAGCCCTGTTCTAGAGAACTGAGGAATAATTAGGTCAGGTTCCTAGACCCATATCTGCAAAGAAAGGGAAAGTCATCTTGGTACCTTAGCAGTACCATCTCTCAAAGTTATAGTCTAGCCACCCAATCGGTTCTTGCTTATAAAAGTGACAGTTCCTGACCACTGACCTTGTTCAGGCCCTAACTGACTCCAAAAAGCTGGGGAACTTTACTGGCAAGATCCTGGCCCAATAACAGCGAGCCCTAAACTATCAGTGCTTGTTCATACTGGGAGGAAAGAGAAAATGGAAGGGTAGTCTCCCGGATACTGACCTTCAGAATGTATCAGCTTAGTAGAGTGCCAGACCTGGAGTCAGGAAAACCTGAGTTCAAATGCAGCCTCAGACATTTACTAGCTAGAACAAATCACTTAACCCTTCTTGTCTCAGTTTCTCTTTCTGTGAAGTAGTGATAATAATAGCACTTATCTCCTAGTGTTACTGAAAGAATCAAATGAAATAATCATTGTAAGATCAGTGCTACATAAATGTTAGCTATCATTATTATCAGTGTAATTAAGACAGCACCAAGAAATTTTAATCTTATTGGTATGTTACTGAGCAAGTAAACCAATTTAGGCAGAATTGTCATTTTTTTAATATTAGCCTGGCCTAGCCAGCAACAATTGACATTTTTCCAATTGTTTAGCTCTGATTTTATTTGTGTAAGTGTTATGTAATTGTATTCATATGGTTCTTGAGTTTGTCTTGACAAATAGACCCCTAAATATTTTATTTTTACAGTTATTTTAAATGGAATTTTTCTATCTCTTGTTAATGGGCTTTGTCAGTAATATATAGAAATGCTGATGATTTATGTGGGTTTAATTTATATCCTGTAACTTTGCTAAAGCTGTGAATTGTTCCCAGTAGATTTTTGGATGATTTTCTAGGATTCTCAAGTCTATCATCATATCATCTGCAAAGAGTAATAGTTTTATTTCCTCATTGCCTGTTCTAATTCTTTTAATTTCTTTTTATATTCTTATTGTTAAAGCCAATATTTCTAGTATAATGTTGATTAATAGTGTTGATAATGGGCATTCTTGTTTCATCCCTGAATTATTATTAAATTTTAATTTAATTGATTAATTAGATTATTAAAAGTATTAAGAAATTTTAATCTTGGACCTCAATAGCTTCACAGTTTCCCAGTGCTACTTGGAATCTGATGGTTGCACTATATAAACCATTTGCTAATTTCAGCTACCCACTAGAACTGTGTCATTCAGATTCTTTGAAGAAATGTTTCTCCATTATATTCTTCTGGACTCTAGCAAAGGATTCATTCTTATCATTGCAAAGCAAGATGAGCTCACAGGAATCCAGCATCCCATCTCCAACCCCAGAGCCTCAGTGGGTTTGACTATTTCCCAGGAAAATATAGTCTTATCAAAATGACTGGAGTTTTAGCTCTAATCCTCAGCAGAATTCTGATGGAAAAAATCCATGATGCTTCTGGCTTGCAGGTGTTGTTGGAATTATCCAGCCATTACCCTCTCAATCATTTTCCCAGGAAGGGGTGGTTAGAGACCAGGGGGCAGCTGGCAAGGTTTCTGACAACATTGAGCTGTATATAAATCAGGGATGGACTACCACATTTCATGGTGGTTGGATGAATGCCCTGAATGAAGGAGGCATTCATAGACTCAGCAAGAAGTGGCGTTCAGGTGTGTTCTTCTCTAGACAGGATGGGCAGAGTGCCCATTCACACATGGGGCAGTATGTGCCCCTCTTCTCATCTTTAGGTCTTCTGTTAAAGGTTACTGGTGCACATGCATTTTGGATTGGATTTGCTTCCTGATCCTGTTGACTTTTTTACAGCTTAAATACGAGTCTTTTTTTTTTCCAGAGAACAGGGTTGCCTCAGGAGGACTAGAGGCAGTTTGGATTAATCACCTGTTGGACAGGCAATAGAGGAGAACGGTAGTGTGGCTTCTGATCCCACCATTCAAAGAAACCCTGAGTAATTCCCCAGGTGTGACCATCTAGAATTTAGTCCTCTTCCTTCCCATATGCAATGATTTAAGACTTTATTTTCCCAATGTTTCAAGTCCTCTACCTGGAAGTAATGTTACTACCTAACTTTTGAGTACAGGTAAATAGAGATGTTGTATTTTCATGGAATATACCAAGGAATTGAAGTAGATGCCCTCTTCGTTATCCAAACTACTAACACAAGAAAAATCTGGTCTTTAAGGAGTTTTTAATAATATATAGGAAGGAATTATTCAAGGTATCTTAATTTCCCTGAAGGGGCTATAGAAATGTCCTCTTCAAAAACAGAATAGAGCTATGAAAAAAAAAAAGAACAATCCCTTCACTCATGGTTCACATTGCTGAGTTACCCTGAGTTTGTAGACCCCTTAAAATATTTGTGGTGCAGTTAGGTGGTACAGTGGATAGAGACCTAAGCCTGGAGTCAGGAAGATCCAAATATAAATCTGACCTTGGAGACTTATGAGCTGTGTCATCCTAGGAAAGTCACTTAACCCCTGCTTGCCTCAGTTTCTCATTGTAAAATGGGAACACACTGGAGAAGGAAATAGCAAATCTATCCAGTATCTTTGCCAAGAAAACTCCATGATGAAGAGCCAGACATAACTGAGTAACACCAAAAGCCTCTAAATCTTTTATAAGCCAACTGCTGTCTAACCTCTTCTCCTCAATCTTCAACTTGTGAAGTTGATTTTGTGAATAAAAGGAAACCATTTTCTTTGAGACTACTTCACCAAGAGCAACTTGCATTGATGGCTTGGTCCCAGAAGGTATCCCAGATCAACCTAACAAACCAATCTTAAGCCACTAGCTTTTTCTAGGACTTTCACCAGTCTTACAAATATCAAGTCCAGACAGGAATTTTAACTAAAGAATTTGAAATTATTAAAAGTATTTGAGTATTAGGACTAAGGTGGGTTACATGTGGTTTACAAACTGCTGCATTGGATGGTTCATGAGTTATGATGTTATGATTATGTATCCTATATTCTGTGTCCATTTTTTTCTTCATTCTTATTCGGGTGTGGCAAATAAATTAGCTAAGATTAATTTCTTATAATACCTAGTTTTAATGATTGATATTCTTGAAGAATTTTTCATTACTTTCAGCTGCATTGAAGTTAGATCAAAGAACATTTTAAAAGTGAAAAAAAAATTAATCAAATGTACCATAACAGCTTTGTAAAATTTAAAGATTAGTATTAGGAAGCAGGAATTATAAGTTGAAATTTTGATTGTCAGATCCATTTAATCAGATATCCTTTTAATAAAAAAAAAACAAATTTAATGCTCTTCCTAGGAATATGTTACTATAAAAAAATAACTGGGCAAGAGCAATGAAAAAAGTATTTTTAATTTTTTGGTTTGTTTGGACGCATTTCCTTGACATAGTGATACTCTGACCTCATTATATTGGAACTGGTGGGGAAAATGTATTTAAGTTAAATTTTAGAATTCAAAATTGATTTGAACAATTTTGTAGAAAATAATGTTGAATCAAACAATATTCTAGTCTCTGAATTTATACAGCTAGTTAAAAGGTGTAATGTTCTCTGTTTCTGTTTTCTTTGCGTCTCTGGGGCAGCCTTCGTTTCAGTTCAGTAATCACCACAAGTGCAGCCAGGTGTTAAAGTCCAAATTCTTTATTGTCTCCTTCAAAGTCCTATCTCCTACACTTGGGGCTCAGCTAGTTTTCTGGAGGTCTTCTTCTCTCCTTGGTTTTGAGAGTTTGAGCTCTCCCTGTCTTCTCTGCCTTCTGAATCTCTTTGAATCCAAAGGTTTGTGCTTCAGCCTCCAGCCACCACAAAGGTAGACGATGTCTCAGCCTCAGAAAGCTTCTAGTGCACTTGTCTTCTCTGGCTCTGCAAGCTTCCCCTTTGTGGCTCTGAGTCCCTGCTTATATGCTCCACACTGAGTATACACCAATCATTATATCACTAGGAAACCATTATTTGTTGTAGGATTAAATCAATGCTAAACTAGCTAACTATTGTCTCTATCAATTCCACTGACTTAGTACCTTATAAGAATCCTTTGTTTCAACTTCAGAGTTCTGGCCCGTAACAAAAAGATAGTTAGCATTATTGATATCACTGAAGTTATAATGAAATTGAAAGAAAGTTTTAGTTTAAAAGATATAATGTATATGAGGATTAGAAATAGTTTGATAGAAGATCAAAAATAAGATTTAACAACAAATTCATTGCACAAAGACTTTAACAGATTGGGATGCAACTCCATTTGTCAAATCATGGTTGAATTGCAAACAGAGATTAGCTACAGATATATAAATTCAGCAAAAATCAATAAAAGCATTCTATGAGAATCAACTGATAATATGGAATTAAAAATAAAGAGCCCTGAATATTTTATTAGTAGAATTACATTGTGTCCTACATATCCTTTGTATCAATAAAATTATTTTAAAATATGTGTGTACATATGTATATACATATGTTTGCTATAAATTATTTTTGTTGTCGTGAGTCATTTTAGTGATGTCATACTATCCATTATTCCATTTGGATTTTTCTTGGCAAAGATACCAGAATAATTTTCCATTTCTTTCTCCAGCTCATTTTACAAATAAGTAACAAGATAAATGGGGTATAATGACTTGTCCAGGGTCACATGGTCCTCCTGACTCCAGGGTCAGTGCTCCATCTATCTCCTTGCTATCTAGTTGCCCTAAATTTTATATTGAACATTTTGGGAGAGAGAGAGATGGTTATTAAACATTTACCAGCATACCACTGATATTATGGATAGCTTAAAAATCCATTATTCGTTATTATAAATGATATTGCATAGGGTTTTCAGATTTTTTCCCAAAATTTGAAAGGAAACCATCAGTTTCTTAAAGAGCATTTATTAAGTGCCTACTTTGTGGCAAGGACAGTGCCAGGAGACAAGGATACAAAGACAACTATGAAATGATACCTGCTCTTCAAAAGCTTTAAAAGAAGGGACACAACTAAGTCATAGGAATTATGAGTCAGTTTCAGATTGACTAGTGAGTCTATACTCAGCATAGTTTTATTTTTCAGTGCCTCAATTTCCCTATCTTTAAACCAAAAATAATAATTATTTTTACCAAAGGGATCCAAGATTTTGGGATGAAAGAGTAGTATTATTTAAGTCATATCACTTTCTAGCAGCTACAAGATCTACTTTCTAAGTAACCATTACAAAGACAAAGGCAAGATCTAAATGTTTAGAACCTTTACAGTAGGTACTGTTAATACAGTGAGCACAGGGGTGAAAAAGAATCATGGTTACATGCCATATACTACATGCAGGAGACTCTCCAGTGATCCTCCTACCATGCTGCAGCTGAAGGGAAAAAGCTAGATGATTATACTGATGCTTCCAGCAAACATTACTGCTCACAAGAATATTTAGCTATTAGCTGAATAAAACTGAAATTTTTTAACCTTAGGAAGAACAGAAATGTAAGAATCTCCAAATATGGAAAAGGTTGCAATGTGAGAAAAAAAG
Source organism: Sminthopsis crassicaudata (assembly GCF_048593235.1). Classification (NCBI taxonomy): domain Eukaryota; kingdom Metazoa; phylum Chordata; class Mammalia; order Dasyuromorphia; family Dasyuridae; genus Sminthopsis; species Sminthopsis crassicaudata. The sequence continues at coordinate 568,192,988 of NC_133619.1, forward strand.
GATTGTATTTGGCCTCCAAAAGTGAATTAGAAGCAAGAAATAAAGGTTATAATGAAAGAGATTTTGGCTCAAAAACTTCCTGCTAATTAAAAATGTCCAAATAGGGTACCTCAGGAAAGAGTGGGTTCTGTATTATTAGCATTTTTCAAAGAGAATTTTGGGAAAAGACCCAATAGAACTGGTGTTAACACAGATCAGTGTTATCATCCCATTAATATTGAGTGAAGAGTATGTTGTTAGATTATAGATAGAATAGCCAAGCAAACTGGGAGAAGTTGATAGTGTCAATACCTGAAACTTGTGTTTATAGGTCTTTAAGTTTATGTCAATAGAGCATAAGACCTGGCAGGTTCTACCATATTGGAGAAGGTTTCAAATATGTTATCAGCAATAGACTGGGTCTATGGTCTGTCTAGTCAAACAAATTTAAAAAATATCACCAGGACATTGGCCAATAGGTAATTAATTTTGTTTTTGATTATATCAACCCATCAAACAAAGAAGTAGAAAAAATGTTGAGCACTGTGCAATTCCCTTGTAGTGATAATGTCAGAGAGTCTAAAAAAGAAAGCAGTGGATACTGTCACAATTTTTACGACACAATGTATTGGTTCCTTTATTTAATTTATTTTTTCTTTTAAATATTTTTATTTTCCCCAGTTACATTTTTGAATTCCAGATTCTCTCCTTTCTCCCCCCTCCCCGCAGTGAGAAGGCCTACGTGAAGTTATGCAAAACATTTCCATAAAATTCATGTTGCAAAAATATATATATAGCTCTTCCTTCTTCCACCACCCACTTCAAGAAAAAAAAAAAGTATGTTTCAGTCTCAATTCAGATACAATCAGTTCTTTCTCTGAGTATGAATGGTATTTTTTATCATTAAGTTCTTCAAAGTAGTCTCAGATCATATTGCTTAGAATAGCAGTCATTCAAAGCTGATCATTCCACAAATTTGCTTTTACTATGTACACAGTACATTACATTTTGCTTGCGCTCATGGAGGACTTTCCAGATTTTTCTGATAGCATCTTGCTCATCATTTCTTATAGAACAATAATATTCTTTCATAATCCCATACCACAATTTATACCCCTATTCCCCAATTGATGGATATCCCCTCAATTTTCATTTCTTTGAATTGAAAAAGGGAATTGCTATAAATATTTTTATACATGTAAATTCTTCTTTAAAAAGTCTCTTTTCAGATTCAAGCCTAGTTATTGCATTATTAGGTCAAAGGATATGGATTATTTTATAACCTTTTGTACATAGATCACATCTTTTGATCATTTATCGATTGGGAAAAGTTTTCTTTTTAAAAAAATTTGACTCAGTTAAGATATGAAAATTTCATTTCTTCAAAATTCTTTTCATAATTACTAGTTTTAACTATATTTCCCTCTTGTTTATTCTATTCTCTCTTTCCTTTCACTGTCCCTTCTCAAAAATTTTTGCTTCTGACAAGCCCCTCTGCCAATGTGCCCTCTCTTCTGTTATACTCCCTTCTTTTTCTTATTTTTTCCTTATCCCCTTCCCCTCCTATTTCCATGCAGGGTAAAATAGAAATAATAATAATAATTATTATTATATAGATACTCATATCGAGTGTGTATGTCATTCTCTCTTTGAGCCAATTCTGATAAGAGTAAGGTGTATTCACTCCCATTATTCCCCTTATAAAGCTTTTTTCTATCATCCCCCAGGATAATATACCATGATCAAGTAGGAGTTATACCAGGAATGCAGGGCTGATTTAATATTAGGAAAACTATTAGTATAATTGACCATAGTAATAATCAAATTAACAAAAACCACATGATCATCTCAATAGATGCAGAAAAAGTATTTGATAAAATCCAACATCCATTCCTACTAAAAACACTTGAAATTATAGGAATAAATGGACTATTCCTTAAAATATTCAGGAGCATATATTTAAAACTGCCAATAAGCATCATATGTAATGGGGATAAACTGGAACCTTTCCCAGTAAGATCAGGAGTGAAACAAGGTTGCCCACTATCACCATTACTATTCAATATTGTATTAGAAATGCTAGCCTCAGCAATAAGAGTCGAGAAAGAGATTAAAGGAACTAGAGTAGGTAATGAGGAAACCAAACTATCACTCTTTGCAGATGATATGATGGTATACTTAGAGAACCCCAGAGATTCAATTAAAAAGCTATTAGAAATAATTCACAACTTTAGCAAAGTTGCAGGATACAAAATAAATTCACATAAATGCTTGGCATTTTTATACATCACCAACAAAATCCAATAGCAAGAGCTACAAAGAGAAATTCCATTCAAAATAACCATTGATAGTACAAAATATTTGGGAATCTATCTACCAAAGGAAAGTCAGGAATTATATGAGCAATATTACAAAACACTTGCCACAAAAATAAAGTCAGATTTAAATAATTGGAAAGACATTAAGTGTTCTTGGATAGGCCGAACGAATATAATAAAAATGACAATATTCCCTAAACTAATCTATTTATTTACTGCTATACCAATCAGACTCCCAAGAAACTATTTTAATGACCTAGAAAAATAACAATAAAATTCATGTGGAAGAACAAAAGGTCGCCAATTTCTAAAGAATTAATGGAAAAAGATCAAATGAAGGTGGCCTAGCTGTACCTGATTTAAAACTATATTATAAAGCAGCAGTCACCAAAACCATTTGGTATTAGCTAAGAAATAGACTAGTTGATCAGTGGAATAGGTTAGGTTCACAGGACAAAATAGTGAACAACTATAGCAATCTAGTGTTTGACAAACCCAAAGATCCCAACTTTTGGGATAAGAATTCATTATTTGACAAAAACTGCTGGGAAAACTGGAAATTAGTATGGCAGAAATTAGGCATGGACCCATACTTAACACCACATACCAAGATAAGATCAAAATGGGTCCATGATTTAGGCATAAAGAATGAGATCATAAATAAATTAGAAGAACATAGGATAGTTTACCTCTCAGACTTGTGGAGGAGGAAGGAATTTGTGACCAAAGGAGAACTAGAGATCATAATTGATCACAAAATAGAAAATTTTGATTATATCAAATTTAAAAGCATTTGTACAAACAAAACTAATGCAAACAAGATTAGAAGGCAAGTAACAAATTGGGAAAATATTTTTACAGTTAAGGGTTCTGATAAAGGTCTCATCTCCAAAATATATAGAGAACTGACCCTAATTTATTAGAAATCAAGCCATTTTCCAATCGATAAATGGCCGGAGGATATGAACAGACAATTTTCAGATGATGAAATGGAAACTATTTCCACTCATATGAAAGAGTGTTCCAAATCACTATTGATCAGATAAATGCAAATTAAGACAACTCTGAGATACCACTACACACATGTCAGATTGGCTAAGATGACAGGAAAAAATAATGATGAATGTTGGAGGGGGTGTGGGAAAACTGGGACGCTGATACATTGTTGGTGGTGCTATGAAAGAATCCAGCCATTCTGGAGAGTAATCTGGAATTATGCCCAAAAAGTTATCAAACTGTGCATACCCTTTGATCCAGCAGTGCTACTACTGGGCTTATATCCCAAAGAAATACTAAAGAGCGGAAAGGGACCTGTATGTGCCAAAATGTTTGTGGGAGCCCTTTTCGTAGTGGCTAGAAAGTGGAAAATGAATGGATGTCCATCAATTGGAGAATGGTTGGATAAATTGTGGTATACGAATGTTATGGAATATTATTGTTCTGTAAGAAATGCCCAGCAGGATGAATACAGAGAGGATTGTAGAAACTTACATCAACTGATGCTGAGTGAAACGAGCAGAACCAGAAGATCATTATACACTTCAGCAACAATACTGTATGAGGATGTATTCTGATGGAAGTGGAAATCTTCAACATAGAGAAAATCTAATTCAGATCCAATTGATCAATGATGGACAGAATCAGCTACACCCAGAGAAGGAATACTGGAAAATGAGTGTAAACTTTTGCATTTTTGTTTTTTCTTCTCAGGTTATTTTTACCTTCTGAATCCAATTCTTCTTGTGCAACAAGAAATTCAGTTCTGCACACATATATTATATCTAGGCTATACTATACCACATTTAATATGTATCGGACTGGCCATCTAGGGGAGGGGGTGGAGGGAAGGAAGGGAAAATATGGAACAGAAGTGAGTGCAAGGGATAATATTGTAAAAAAAATTACCCATGCATATGTATTTAAAAAAAAGTTATAATTATAAAATTAATTAAAAAAATAAACTATCGAAAAAAAAAAAGATTTTTTTCTTCTTTTATGTTAGATAATTTACATCATTCCACTTCTCCCTTTCTCTTTCTCTAAGTACAATCCTTTCTCACCCCTTAATTTCATCATTTTAAAAAGATATTATTCTTCATATTCAACTGACACCTGTGTTCTCTATCTACTTATACTCTTTCTAACTGCCATAATAATCAGAACGTTCTTATGAGTTACAAGTGTCATCCTTCCATGTAGGAATGTAAACTGATAGACTCTTTTTAAGTCTCTTATGAATTCTTCTTTCTGATTACTTTCTTATGCTTCTCTTGAGTTTTGTATTTGAAAATCAATTTTTTATTCAGCACTGGTCTTTTCATCATGAATACTTGAAAATCCTTTACTTCACTGAATATTCACCTTTTCCCCTGAAGGAATTTATTCAGTTTTGTTGGATAGGTGATTCTTGGTTGTAACCCTAACTCCAAAGCTCTCCAGAATAATGTAGTCCACATCTTCTGGGCCTTTAATATAGAAACTGCTCTTGTGTTATCCTGACTGAGACCCAACTATACTTGAATTGTTTCTTTCTGGATGCTTGGAATATTTTCTCTTGACCTGAAAGTTCCAGAATTTGTCTATAATATTCCTGGGAGTTTTCAATTTGGTATCTCCTTCACAAGGTGATCTTTACATTCTTTCCAATTTTAATTTGTTCTATGATTCTAGAATACCAGAACAGTTTTCTTTGATAATTTCTTAAAAGATGATGTCTGGGGTTCTTTTTTTGATCATGGTTTTCAGATAGACCAATAATTTAAAAATTCTCTCTCCTGGATCTATTTTCTACATCAGTTGTTTTTCCAATGAGATATTTCACTTTTTTTCTAATTTTTTCCTTTTTAAAATTTTATTATATCTTGATTTCTCATGAAGTCATTAGCTCCCATTTGCTCAATTCTAATTTTTAAGGAATTACTTTCCTCAGTGAGCTTTCCCATTTGGCCAATTTTGCTTTGTAAAGCATTTTTCTCCTCATTAGCTTTTTATATTTCCTTTTGCATCACTCTCATTTCTCTTCCTATTTCTTTCTCTACTTCCCGTACTTGATTTTTTCAAAATCCCTTTTGAGCTCTTCCATGTCCTAAAACCAATTCTTATTTTTCTTGGAGACTTGAGATATAGGAGCTTTGACTTTGTTATCATCTTCCCAGTGTCTGTTTTGATCTTCCTTTACACCATGGTCAGAATCTCTTTCTCTTCTTTATTCATTTTCCCAACCTATTACTTGGCTTTTAACTCTTTGTTAAAGTAGAGCTTTATTTCCAGAGTGGAGGTGTAATATCCCAAGCTTCAGGGTCTTGTGCAGATGTTTTCAGAGATCCTGCTAGGGATCTATACTGTGAGCCAGTACTGCTGCTAGATTTGAGTCCTGGGAAGAGTCCTGCCACAGTGCCAACAAAGAGGCCCTTGCAGTCTCCTCTGACCAGCTATTTGTTCCGCCCCTCCCAACCACTGCTACTACTGCTGTGATCCTGGACTGAGGCTGCCCTCCCACCTTCCTGCTAAGTTATCCTTGGCCTCTGTGGGCTGAGGGGTGTGGAGATCGCTGCCACGTCCTGGTTTCCTGGGCCCTAGGCTGTGCTGGCTCAGCCTGCACTGAGATTGCGCTCCAGACCCAACCCATGCAACAGACCCAGTCTGCCAATCTTCCAATCTGACTTTGGCTGGAAAATTATTCCACTCGGTCTTTTTGTGTGTTTGGATGCTCTAAAAATTGTTTAAAGTCCTTATTTGGAAGGGTCTAGAGAAGAACTCAGGCAAGTCCCTACCTTCATCTGCCATATTAGCTCTGCCTTCAATTCCTTAATTTTAAAGGAAGGAAGGGAGGAAGGGAGGAAGGGAGGAAGGAAGGAAGGAAGGAAGGAAGGAAAGGGAGGGAGGGAGGAAGGAAGGAAGGAAGGAAGGAAGGAAGGAAGGAAGGAAGGAAGGAAGGAAGGAAGGAAGGAAGGAAGGAAGGAAGGAAGGAAGGAAGGAAGGAAGGAAGGAAGGAAGGAAGGAAGGAAAGGGAGGGAGGAAGGAAGGAAGGAAGGAAGGAAGGAAGGAAGGAAGGAAGGAAGGAAGGAAGGAAGGAAGGAAGGAGGGAAGGAGGAAAACTTGAAAAAATCAAGGATGGTCTTACGAATTAAAAAAAATACAATTTAAAGTACATTAGTGATTATAGACCCATATACCTATCTAAAAACCTCCTCAAAATATTTGTGCACATAATCTTCAAATACTTGGAAAGATATCCTTGATTGAAAATATGAAAATAAAACAAACTTTAGCAATTAATATTCTACAACTTTAATCACACAACTTCCTGAAAAGTTAAGAGAATACTATCTTCTAATATAATTATTCATTGATTAAAAAATTTATTAGAACTAATAGAGAAAAATATAAATCAAAATGTTCTTCTCCATCAAAGACTTTCCAATACATATGTAACATTGGACAAGATTTTTTGATAATAATAAAAAGGTGATGTAATAGGTAGAGCACTGGACCTAGAGTCAGGAAGAATTGAGTTCTTGGTACATAGCAGTGTCTTTGACAGCTATCTTATGATTTCATAAAATAAGGATATATATTCACTAATATATGTTCAAACACCATTAGATATTTGCCACTGTTATGGAAGATATCCAGTAAATGGCCCAAACTGAAGATAGAATTCCTATGGATAAAGAGACTCTCAGTGGATAGAGCACCAGCCCTAAAGTCAGGAGGACCTGAGTTCAAATCTAGTCTCAGACACCAATCACCTCAGTCAAAAAACAAAAGAAAGAAGGAAAAAGAAATTCTAGAGGCCCCATGCTGTGGAATACGAAGAGTCTCCTAAATGAGGTTAATAAAAACTCAAAAGAGTTAAATCTAACAATGTGCATAGAAATGGAGTTATCTCTGCACTCCTGTACTCCTCCATCTCCTTTTACTGAGGGAGGCAGCAACCACATATATAAATGTTAAAATCTTTCCAAGACTACTTTTCCAATGCCCACAAAAATTGTTGACTGAGATCTTAGAGTCCAGTTGATTACTAATTTCGACTATGTATTGGTAAATGTTTAACAACTGATTGTTCAGAGAGTGGAAGTGCATATAACATTAATATTAGCTCCTTCCTTTTCTTATCTAGATAATCAACAAAATAATAAATCAAGCTCTGATTATATAGTTTGTCCATTTCCAAAGTGCAAATGCTTATACGGAAATCTTAACAATTGGCTTTCTGAACCAGTGTGAGCTGACTCCAGCACTTTCTTGAATTCTGAGGAGGGTTCTTGAGGTAATTCTATGGGGATTTTCTAACATATAGTTTGTGAGCTCCCACTGGTATGTATACCAATTAAGTCAGACTTAAATTTTTGAAAATTTCAGGATTTGGGGAAGTTTGTTTTGGGTTTTGTTGGGTTTTTGCTTTGTTTTCTTTTGTATGAAATATTGTAGAATCATGAGATAAAACAAATCTCAAGCATTAGAAGACCTGGGTTCCTCAGAGATGATGGACTTAAGATACAGAATGAAACATTTTGGGATTTCTTTAACGTTTCTTTTCTGGACTGTGTTTGTTTTAAAAGTGTTTTGTTCTGATTTTTCAATGGAAGGAAAGAAATGAGAAAAGAAAATGGGTAGCCATAATGTTAAAAAAAAAAAATAAGAGGCAAAGAGATCATTAAAGTGTTTAAAGCAAAGAAAAGAACAGAAAGTTATGTTAGTAAGAAATATTAAAAAAAAGAAAAAGAAAGAAACATTAGCAGAATAGCTTTGAAAATAATGGAATTTATTATATATATATATATATACATATATATATGTATATATATGCATATATATATACATATATATATGTATATATATACATACGTCTTTAAAACTAAACATCTGAATGAATATAATAAAAAATATTTCATTTTGTATGCAACCATCTTTTTCTATCATACACATATGATATGTATGTGTGTATGTATATATATTACATATACATATACATACATATATATATATATATTGAGAGAGAGAGAGAGAGAGAGAGAGAGAGAGAGATGTTCCTATTTTGGAGTTTTTCAAATGCAGAATAATTCTTTAAGCTTTTGCGAACATCATGTGGGGTTGACTCTGAAGAGAAAATATGGAGAAATGATTTTATCAGAGCATAAAAGAGGAGACCAGAATAGAATAGTTCAATTTGTCTTTTGTTTATTCTTCTTTTTTTCCCTTGATTCAGTAATTCAGGAATTCTCTGGAATTTACAGGATTCTCCTGTTTATAATGAGTATTGCATTATTTGTGTTTTTATATCTCAGCAAATAGCATAGTGCACAGCACACTGTAGGTACTTAAATGCTATGGATTATTAATTTTTCAAGCCCTAGTTTCCTAGTTTCACAGCTTAGTTGAAATTGTATTTACATAAAGACTTTCTTGACCACTGCTCCAGTCTTTCATGTGTCTGCTAAAAACTATTTTAAATTTATTCTTGTAACTTATTCTTATGCCACATATAAGTTATATTATATTATTTGTTTACTTATATTTAGTTTGGATATAATTGTATGCATCCATATTGTTTCCATTGTGAGAACCTAAACCTTTTAAAGTTAGAAACTTTTTCATTTTTGTATTTATATTCCAACTATCTAGAACAGTGTTTGGCACATGTAGGCAATTAAATGTTTATTTATTGATTGATAATCATATATAGTTGACTAAGCATTTCAAATGACTATAACCCGTGTCCTAAAGTTTACAAGGATCAGTTTGAACCTGGGATCTCTCAAATCTTTTTTATAGTTAATGCCTCCACTTATATGTCTCCCTTGGGACTATCAGAATATATTATAATCTATGTCTCAGTCTGCAAAACTGTTGGTAAAAAAAGAGTCCCAGTTCCTAGTCAAGTATTCATTTTAACAATATATATTTGGGATATGAAACATTCTTGATTTTACCCCAAAGAAAATACAAACACATAGAACTCACAGGGGCCTTCAACAGTCAAGACAAAGTTCCTTCTCTGTAATGAGCCCCACTGGTCCCAGTTCCATCCTGTGATTGAAATACCCCTGAAAGAGAGAAGACTTCAGGTTGCCAATAAGTTACCAATTCTTTTCCCATTAATCCTGTACTGTCCCCAGAATGGGGAGAAAAAGGTCCAGATTTGCTCCTCAACATTGTCATTCTGACATTTGCAGCTCCTTTTGCCCCACAGGCATCCTTTCCTCTCCAAGAAGAATTCTCCAGGTTTTCCTCTTCTCCCTAAAAGAATTAGTCCAAGAATGTTCTCATTACTAAGTCAAGAAACTGGGTTAGCATCCTGAAAACATTCTGTAACAACATTCATTCTAACCCTTTTATCTGTAAAATCATGAGGAAACTGAGGCACAAATAAATTAAGTGATTGGTTCTATGTTATGCTAATAGTGAAGTGTAGAATGGAATTTCAAACCCAAGTCCTCTGTTCCAAATCTACTGCTCTTCCCATTACAACATGACTTTTTAGAAATGTACTTTGGTTGGTGGATGGAGAGTTGTTTTAAAGACAATTGCATTGCAGACTTGTAGTATAGAAATAACTTTTACTTCATAAGATGGAGGTTGTAGCTAGTGCTTTTTGGTGGAGTGTGGATAGGACCTCATAAAGGGAGCCTAAATTTAAATTAGATCTTCCCAGTCTAAGTAAATATGAAAAGGCTGCCAAATCTTCCTGCATTAATCCCAGTGATCTCATATGTTTTCATCAAGAGTATTGAAAAATGTGAGAGACGTAGGGGGAGGGAGGTGTTTGGTTGTTGGTTTTTTTTTCTTTGCCATTTACAGATAAGGCATACGTGTAAAAGTTAGGGCTTTTTAAAAAAATCTTTCAGGGGTTCTAGAATTTGAAGGAGGAAAAATTTAACACCCCAAAATAGAATGAAGGTCCTTGTAGATGGGCCGGGGTGAATGTGATTCCATATAGTGTATATTCAAATCTCAACAGCTGTAAAAATGAATGTGTTTTAAGCTTTGAGATGAAAGGGATTTGGTTTTGAATGAATCAGGCAAAGGAACAGAGAGAAAAGATGGATTTGCACATACAAAGTGCAAATGAAACCATCACTAACCATGGAAATATGGTAATGAATAAGGTAGTGTTTATCTAGGGAAAACTGTGGGGAGAAAAACCTTGCCATGAGTTAAAAAATAATCTTTCTGAGCTGTTACCTCAGTTAGACATCAATTTAGGAATTATAAAATGACAGTGTTTTTGATTAAAGGATTATATTAATCTCATGCCAGCCATTTTTCTTCTTATTTCATTTGATTAAAAAAATTGCAATATTGGTAAAGCTCTTAATAATTTTTTCAATAATAAACATTTTTAAAAATCATTTTAAGAAAGAATACTGGATTTTTGAAGTCCCGGATAAAAGTCATTTTATATAATGCTAACCAAATATAACATTGCAAAATAGCAGTATCATTAATATCATAATTTAAAATCATTCTATCATGATATCACAGTTAAAATGAAAATCAAAATAAAATAACTTCTAGCACTTTAGCCAACACAAATACATACACACTTTCTACTCCACTAGTGACTTAATTATTCTCAAAATATTTGTCTAAATTGTTTTGCCATCTAGAGCTGCTCTGTCCACTCTGACCAAGCCCAAATGAAATCAATTGGGCTTTCTGTATAGAAAGTCTCAGTGGCTTCTGTGAAGGGGATGATGATTTGTCTGGTTGATTTTGGCTTTGGTCGTTGTATGCTTAGCTGTACTTCACAGTACACTTAACATTCTCTCTGAGAAGTCTCCCTGAAAAGGAAATGAGAGGAAAGGAAGGAAAATGTAAGAGAGGCCAGGAAAAAGGGGGTGGAAGATACCTAGTGAGAAGCATTATCTTCTTACTCAAGGAAATACCAAACACAGCCTGAGTGCACAAAAGGGAAGTGATCTTGTTCTCTTCATATATCTGCCTTCCTGAGGATTACTTTAGATCTGGAAATTAGGGCTATTGTTAATAAAAGCAAATCTGTGATTTTTACTCAGCTCAGCTAATTTTTAGATGCCGGAAAATAATCTCATGTACAACCCAAAGAGCAGGTGTCCAATTTCATTCTGACCCCCATCAAAGAGCTACGGTCAGTTCATTAAGGTCTCTGAAAAATATTGTTTGCACTGGCCATTTGACTTTCCGTATTCTATGAGACTATTAGAATTCCAGTCATGATTCAGATTTTCTCACTTTGCAGTATGAGAGATCCAAATCCCTTACAAGTGCTGTTTGTGTGAAAAAGAAATGATGGTAGAGAAACAATGGCTCATAAGAAAAATATGAAAGTGGAAACAAAGAGAGAAAGAAAAAAAAGGAAAGAGAAAGGAAGGGAGGGAGGGAGAAAAAGAGGGAAGGGGGAAGGAGGGAGAGGAATAGAGGGAAGAAAGAAAGAAAGAAAGAAAGAAAGAAAGAAAGAAAGAAAGAAAGAAAGAAAGAAAGAAAGAAAGAAAGAAAGAAAGAAAGAAAGAAAGAAAGAAAGAGAAAGAAAGAAAGAGAGAAAGAAAGAGAGAAAGAAAGAGAGAAAGAAAGAAAGAAAGAAAAAAAGAAAGAAAGAAAGAAAGAAAGAAAGAAAGAAAGAAAGAAAGAAAGAAAGAAAGAAAGAAAAAGAGAGAGAGAGGGGAAGGAAGGAAGGAAGAAAGAAAGAGAGAGAAAGAAAGAAAGAAAGAAAGAAAGAAAGAAAGAAAGAAAGAAAGAAAGAAAGAAAGAAAGAAAGAAAGAAAGAAAGAAAGAAAGAAAGAAAGAAAGAAAGAGAAAGAGAGGGAAGAAAGAAAGAAAGAAAGAGAGAGAGGAAGGAAAGAAAGGAGGGAGGGAGAGAAAGAGGGAAGGGAGAAAGGAAGAAAGAAAGAAAAACAGAAAGAAAGAAAGAAAGAAAGAAAGAGAAAGAGAGGGAAGAAAGAAAGAAAGAAAGAGAGAGAGGAAGGAAAGAAAGGAGGGAGGGAGAGAAAGAGGGAAGGGAGAAAGGAAGAAAGAAAGAAAAACAGAAAGGAAGAAAGAAAAAAGGACGGAAGGAAGGAAGAGGGGAAGAAAGGGAGGAAGAGGGAAAGAGAAAGAAAGAAAAAGAAAGAAAGAGAAAGAAAAGATACAAAAACAAAAACAATTTATATAAATATAATGCCTTTAAATGTTTGCTTTTATGTGACAGATGTTTTTAACCAAAATTCAATGCTGGCAATCTGAGTACACTTATGATTTTAATTTGTGTTATATTCCCTTTTAGTATTGATGTCTATTTACAACATCTGTGAAGGCTCTATAACCTGAATTTGACAGGGGAAAGTTAACAGACTGCTATTGGAGTCTTTCCATTAAGGCCATGTAACAGACTGTTAACAAAAATCTTAAATAGCTATTCTAATCATCAACAGCAATCTTACACAAATTAAATTAGACCCAAAGGGCCCGATTAACTTTAAAATGCCTTGCAGACGTGTAACATAAATTTAACTTTTTTCCTGTGGAGTAGAAATTGGCTTGTTTGGTGCATGCCAGATTTGCAGTTAAAAAAAAATCAGCATGCAAGTCAGACTTATAATGACATGTAGGCAAGATTCCATTTTCCTTATCAGGAAATTCAGGAAACCATACTTATGTGCCTAGAAGTTCAGTTAAGCCACAGACACCCAGTTTTATGTGCAAGGTAAATGCAAAAAAAAATAGGTAAAAATTTTCAAAAGATTTTTCATGGAAACACCTGTTCTTGCAATTAGCTCAGGAGGTACATATTTATGGGGAAAGGAGATATACATCTATTGGCATTCATGCTGAAATGATATTATCAATCAGAAATAGGGTCACAACCAAGACTTCAACCATTCAGCCCCATCAATCAAGAAAACAGTTGAGCTCATAGCTTAACATGAAAATTTCTATTTTAAATCATGGAAGAAAACTCTCTCTATTTGTACCACAGCCTCAAGGGCATGTCCAGATGGAGTACTTGAATTTCCATTCACTCTAATCATTCTGTGGACCTTCAATTTGGCCCCTTACCTCTTGTTTGAGGTGGGTTTTCATGGATACTGGCTTGTGGCTGTATGAGAAATATGTTTTTATCTAAAACAGTAATAGTAGCTCACATATGTGGTGTATGTTAAGGTTTTTCAAACTTTCTTTAGAATAATAGAAGTTAATAGGTCATTGATTAGTTTTATTATACATGTATATTAAATTTTAATACAATTTTTATGAATTATTTTGGGAGAGAAATCAGAAAAAAAGGAAAAATCATGAGAGAGGAAAAAAAGAAGTAAACATAGCATGTATTGATTTACATTCAGCATAATTCTCTTTCAGGATGCAAATGGTGTTTTCTATCCAAAGTTTATTAAGATGACTTTGGATCACTGAAACACTGAGAAGAACCAAGTTTTCCATAGTGGATCATTGCATATTTTTGCTGTTGCTGTATATAATGTATTTCTGATTCTGTTTGTTTCGCTCACCATCAGTTCATATAAATCTTTCCAGGCTTTTCCATAATCAGCTTGTTCAGCATTTTTTATAGAACAATAATATTCCATTACTTTCATATACCAAAACTTATTCAGCCATTCCTCAATTCTTAGACATTTACTCATTTTTCAATTCTTTGCTACTACCAAAAAAAACAAAAAACCCAGCTACAAATATTTTTCCACATGTGTGGAAACCCATTGTTTCTCAGTAATGGCACTGTGGGGTCAAAGGGTATGCACAGTTTTATGGCCCTTGAGCACAGTTCCAAATTGCTCTCCAGAATGGTTGGATCCACCAACAATGCATTAGTGGCCCAGTTTTCCCACGTCTTCTCCAACATTTGAAATTATCTTTTCCTGTCAGCTTTGCCAATCTGATAAATGTAAGGTTGGTAAAGAACAGACTATTTTTAAAGACATACCTAAATTTTCACCCAGAGAATAGGACACTTCCCAAGTTCCATATCCTTATAGTTGAAAAGATAATAGTTCTCTTCAATTTTCTTTTAACCTTAAAGCTTTCAAGTCAAGAATTTGTTTAAAAAAAAAAAGCTCTAGAGAGGGAAACATACCATAATAAATCATACTGTATTATTTGTTTATTTGTTCTTTTCATTTTTGGTACATCTTAATAATCAGATAGTGACTAACCTAATTTCAAAAATTTTCTTCCCAGCACTTATGGATTTTTAAAATACTTTTATTAAAGCTTTTCATTTTCAAAACATATGCATGGATAATTTATTTTCAACATTCACCCTTGCAAAACCTTGAGTTCATATGAAATTTTTTTCACATACATAGTGCTACATTAGTGTGAAAAACTGGGAGATAATGGCAAGATCGCTGGAATAAGAGGCTGAAGACCTCCATTTAAGATTTGACTTTATACCACTTATTAGTTATATAACCATGGGTAAGTCAATTCACCTCCTGAGTTTTGGGCACCACTCTAAGACTTAGATACTAAGTTTTAAATGGGTTGTTCTGTTCTTGGGAGTAAGAGATTTATAGTAACAAAATCTCATTAATCATTTATTTATTAGTTTATTTATCTAAGGCTGTAATGGGAAGGGGTAATCAGACTTATGATTTCATTGGTATAAAGTACAGTTTTTTAAATCTTTTCTGCTAACAACCCCTTTTTGCCCAAAAATGTTTACATAACCCCAGGTACATAAGTATATAAAATAGGTGTGCAAATCAAACATTTACTAATAATAAATCATAATTTCACAATCCCACATTCAGTTATATAATCTCAAATGGGGTTATGACCCACAGTTTAAGAAGTTTTATCACAGACTACTCATTCCCACCGTAATCCATTAACTTGTCATGTTCATTACTTCTTTCAATAAAATTCAATTCAACCATCATTTATTAAAACACCAGCTATGTACAAAGCTTCAGATTAAGGAGCAGGAGAAATGGAGTTTAGACTTTTTAAAATGTAAATTTTTGCCTTCTTGGATCTTATATGTTCCATTAGGATATAACATATATATACTAATAATCATAATGTACATTATATTCTTAAAAGAAATCTAAATAAAGTACTATGTGAGGTTCAATAGGAGAAAGCTCAATTCTGACTATAGGACATAGAGACACCTTCCAGATGGGTTAATATTTGAAATGAATTTTTAATGATGTTTAGAAATTCAGTAGAAGATGGAGGCATTGTTTACATATGAAACTTCATGATCAAAAAGATAGAGGTGAGAAAGTATGTGGATATATAAAGAAAATAAAGAGTAATGAAGTTTTGTTGGAAAATAATAGAATAATAAAAGAGAAGATCCTTGAACAGCAGACCAATTGTTGTAACTAAGATATTTGAACTTTACTTAGTATATAACAGAGATGCATTGAAGAGTTTTAAACAGAAATAGTAAATGATTATATAGATTAGAAAGGAGGAAAACCTGTTAGGAAGATATTGTTATAGTCTAAACTCTAGATGGAATGATATTGCTTTTA
Source organism: Sminthopsis crassicaudata (assembly GCF_048593235.1). Taxonomy (NCBI): domain Eukaryota; kingdom Metazoa; phylum Chordata; class Mammalia; order Dasyuromorphia; family Dasyuridae; genus Sminthopsis; species Sminthopsis crassicaudata. The sequence goes on from NC_133619.1 coordinate 568,208,751, forward strand.
TTAGTTTGGTGGCAATGGAAACAAAAGACAGATATGAAAGAAATTGCAAAAGTTGAATCACACACTGGGAAATGAGTGTAAACTGTTATTTTTACCTTCTGAATCCAATTCTTCCTGTGCAAAAAAAAAAAATTCAGTTCTACACACATATATTGTATCTAGAATATACTGTAATATATTTAACATGTATAAGACTGCCTGCCATCTGGGGGAGGGGGTTGGGGGAGGAAGGGAAAAAATCTGAATAGAAGTAAGTGCAAGGGATAATATTGTAAAAAATTACCCATGCATATGTACTGTCAAAAAAATGTTATAATTATAAAATAAAATAAAAATTAAATAAAAAAAAAGTTGAATCACAAAGATTTGGTAACTGAGTACTCTGTCTTATTTTTTAACCCTTAATATATTATAAATCAATATACCATTCCCTTTGGGGGGGGGGCAAGCAGAAAAGTGCCTTGGAAAGCACAGCAGATTTAGAAGCAGAGGATCTGGCTTTGCCATCTGCTGGCTGTACAACCTTGAGGATGTTACTTTAATACTCTGGCCCTCAGTTTCTTCATCTGTAAAATAAAAGGATTGGTCAAAATTATCTTAATTCAAAATTATCTCCATTCTGACTCTAAATGCTATGGTTTACATTTGACTTGAAAAAAGCATCAAACTGCACTCATGTAATTATTTCTTGCTCTGAAATTTTTTTCTACTAGTTAATTTTTTACAGTAATTGTTCTAATAGTTTTATTTTTAATAATGAGATAAAATGAAAAACACATGCCAGTCTCTTAATTAAAATACTTATAACTGAATCAATCATTGCTATGAGTAAATTGCTTTTATTAAATCAAACTAAATGGTCATGGCATACTCCCTCCACCTGGTGGCAGTATATAAAAATCTCAGATTTCATAAATGGAAATAGAATGGAATTTTCGTCATTTTCATTTCAGCCCTTTGGAAAACTCTCCCAACAGAAGCAATTATAACATTCATAAAAAGTCATTTAGACATTCATTTTTTCATTCATAAAGTCAATACGCTAACATTGTGTCTAATATATATATCTGTATATATGTCTACTACTATATCTACTGTGCTAGGTGTTGGGAGAGATAACAAAGTTTAGATAGACTCGTTTCCTGCCCTCAAAGACTTTACAATCTAGTTAAAAGATTAATTATGTTTAGAAATTCAGCATAAGATGGAGGCATTAATGGCACGTGAAACATCATGAGCAAAAGAACATAGGTGAAAAAGTATGGGGAATACACAATATTTCCTAAGCACATAAAGAGGTGAATGGAAAATAATATACTAAGTTATATTTAGGGGGGAACATCATTACTAGTAGGAGAAAAAAGAAAGCTTCATGAAAAAAGCTAACATTTTATTGGGGCTTTAAAGGATGACTAAAAAGTCCATTGGCAAAAAAGAGGTGGGCAGAGCATTCCGGATATTGGGAAAAACATGAGCAAGTTCATGGAGGAAGGAGAATACAATATACATTTGATGGGACAGACAGTAGTCCACTTTAGAAGGAATATAAAGGACATGCCAGATATGATATGAAAAAAAGCCGGACAGGTAGTCTGGTGATTTTGCATTGCCTTACTAAGGAGTTTCAACTTTACTGGGTATGCAGTAGGAAGAATCTTTAGTATGCTAATGACTATATTGTAGATGTATATATGGATTAACTGTCACAACTAGAATAAGAGTATTTGAGCATAAAGATAAAGCTAAGGAAACTTCTTTACAGAAAGAGAAACTATTTGATGTGTAGAGAGAAAGATCAAAGGAACTCTTTCTGGACAGAGTAGAAGAATCAACCTATCTCAAGAAGAAAAATTTTAAAGAAAATTCTCCATAAGAGACTTTAAATATCAATCCAAGAGAGATGAATGATATAACTATGTTTCCAGAACTCAGGAAAATTTAAATTTAAAGTTACCATGTCACTATTGTTATGGGCCAGAATTCTGAACTTCTTACAAGGTACTAAGTGGAATTTATGAGACAATGGCTATATAGTTTAGCATGGTTCAGTATGATTGATTTAATCTTACAACAAATAATGATTTCCTAATGATATAATGATTTGTTTATAATCAGTGTAGAGCATATAAGCTAAGAGCCTCAGCTAGATTGATTCAGAGGCAGAGAAGACAAGAGTACTGGAGGCAGGAGCTTAAGCTCTCAGAGGCTCAGAGAGAGAGCTAAAGAAGACAAGCAGACTGGAGACTGAAGCACAAGCCCTTGGACTCAGATTCATTCATCCCATCTCACACCACCTTGGTGGCAGGCAATCCTCCTTCATTTTCTCCACTGAAACCAAGACTCTGGAAGGCATCTAAGAAAGTTGCCCAGCCCCAGGCCCGGACACAATAAAGGATTTGGACTTTAACCCCTGGCTACTCGTGTGGTGATTATTGAACTGAAAAGAAGGAAGGAAGGAAGGAAGGAAGGAAGGAAGGAAGGAAGGAAGGAAGGAAGGAAGGAAGGAAGGAAGGAAGGAAGGAAGGAAGGAAGGAAGGAAGGAAGGAAGGAAGGAAGGAAGGGAGGGAGGGAGGGAGGGAGGGAGGGAGGGAGGGAGGGAGGGAGGGAGGGAGGGAGGGAGGGAGGGAGGAGGAGGAGAAGGAAGAAAGGAAAAAGGAAAGAAAGAAACTTATGAGAAAAAAAGAATATTCTCTTACTTAATAAACTGGTCTAAGGGCTTAGAGCTAATTGGCTAATAAATGACAGACATATTGTGTTTTATGAATTTACAAGAAAACATCCAACTATGTCACAATTGCTTAGACTCTTGGATGGATGATAAAGAAATCAGCAAGTAGCAGTTAAAGGAGAGACCATCCCACTTACACTTACACATGTACATGTCTGGTCATCATCTTTAAACACAATGATCATTGTCCCTAAGCCCTGTGCACAAAAATACACAGTATATCTAAATACCTATTTGAATTTAATGTCCAGTATCACTATGAACTCCTTATCAAAAACTTCCATGATTCACAGCCCCCCCATACTCAGAATTTCTGATCTGTCAATATTATTTAGGGTTATTGACCACTCCACCTTCTTAATCTCTCTTCTCTTGACTCTATTACATTATATTCTCATGCTACTGATCCTACCTTACATTCCATTCCATTCTTTAACTGACTGTACATTCTTTCTGGTCTCCTTTTACTTTAAACTCTCTTCTTTGTTGATCTAATTCACTTTTATAGTTTAAATTATCAACTACATTAAAAAGTCTCTCAAATACATTACATACATATATATAGTTGAAAGTATAATACACACACACACACACACACACACATATATATCCACTTTCAACAACTTTTTAGAGCTTTACGCATGTTTCCTGCTACCTGCTAGATAGCTCACCTAAATGTCCCTCCAAGACCTTAAACCCATTATGTCTAAAGCTGAACTTACCATCTTTGCCCTAAACACATCACTATTGTCCCTTCATATGCTCTACTTCTAGCTAGAATCACAAATGCTGGGGTTTTTCAGACCTCAATAGTCATTTAGTCCAACCCATGCCCTACCCGAATTCCCACCATAACTATAATTGACAAATAATCTCCCAAATTTTATAAATATAAATATATATACATATAGTCTTAACTTTTGCTCAAAGTCTTCTTTCTGTGCATTTCCCCATGCCTGGAAGTTACTTTCCCCCATACTCCATCTATTGATGTTCATCCTTTCCTTCAAGGAACAAATGATGGTTGCCTTCTCAATGAAGTTTTTCTTGAAATCACTCAGTTATCTTTGTCTCAAATGGAAGTGATCTGTATTTTAAATGTGTCAGAACCCTTTGCCTGGATTATTCCTTGGCCCCTGTTTCAATTTTCCTTCTATCATAATTCTTTACATACTTTTGTCTCCTGCTTCCTCCCTTGCTAATTAAATTTTTAACAAGAGTGTGTATTTTATTAATCTTTCTATCTCCTCCATAGTGGAGACTATGACCTATGTAATCTAGTAAAGAGCTATATCTAAAGGGTAAATTCATGAGGAGTATATGGAGGAAGAAAAAACTTCCTGGACCAAGGAGTTATACATTCTTCCATTGCCACATGTATTCCCTCCATATATGACTCGCTACTTTTCTTATTTTAATTTTGAGCCCACTTTTTCCCAGGGTTTTTGAGTATACAGAAATAAAGTGCACAACTGATTTTGAGGGGAAATGTTTTACATGTATTGCTCTTACTATATTTGCTTAAATATCTTATGGGAAAATTAAGGTTGTTTGGCATTATCATTAATTGTGAATGTTTCAATGCAGAGTCTTATAAACTACAGTACAGGAAACTCCAGTCTCTCATTAGGTTATCCCTCAAACCTTGTAAGGTGATGTTTAGCCACTTTCTTGGAACACAAAACCAGATTATAGAGTGGAAAATGGCCCTGAGGAAAGGGTACTACACAAGTATTAAATACACAAACAAGAGAGAAACAAGGAAAAAACAGAAACGAATAAATTAAATAAAACCAAAGTGAAAAGTAATGAAAGCTACATATTTCTTGTTTTATACATGTGAATCCTTAAGATTTTCATATAATTCTTCTGTTTTTATCCTTCCTGTTAGACTGAAAAGTTAGAATCTAAGTTTTTGAAGTAGAAAAACAAAATGAATTCAACTCCAACTGATAGTGACCTATCCAAATCAATAATGAGTTGATTCCAAGTTGTAACTCATTTCTGATTAATATCTGTTTTATATCACATTCTTCTGGTTGCTTTTGAATCAGCTCATTGATTTTTTTTTTCTTCTTCTAGGGCACATTTCATATGTTGCTTTAAGCTCTAGTTAGAGCTAAGATGTAGGACTCCCTTTGAATTTAGCAGTGAGAAGCTCTGTGTTCCCATGTGGCTGATTCACACACAGCAATTCCACTAACATCTAAAGATCATTGCAAAGGGGGCTCACAGAACATGGGAAGAAAGAATCCCTGATGAATAAACATAGCCCTAGTATAGTACCTAAGCAAATGGTCAAAGCACATTCTCTTTGCCCAGCTTGTTCATTTATCTAAAGTTAAAAATAAAATATAAAGCAGAGCAGGAAATTGTCAGGAACAGGTAGGGCCAAGTACATGAAAATTAAGAGAAAAGTCATAAAAGTACTAAAAAATGATGGGTACTGCTATATTCTTTCCTGGAACAGTATTGCTTAGTAGATAAAATCCTGGCAGGAATGAAAGCCAGAACTTGAAATCCTTCCAAGCTCCACCACTGTGGCAAGGGGGCACTTTATTTCTCTGTTCATTTCTTCAGCTATTAAAAAGAAACATTGCTATTTTCACCTGAAAAAGTTCTTCATGGTTTCTGAGATCTACAGGGAAAATGTACCACGATCCTTTGGAAAGCCTTAGAACATGAAAGGATTATATATTAAGTAGCTCTTATTTATGAAGATTTTGATTATTATTCAGTAGCATTAGAAAAAAAAAAATCCTTCCTAGCAGGGGTGGTAGCAGATTCACAAAAGTGCTTTTCCAATATGTTTTGTTAAGCTTCAATTTCAGCATGGGTGTCAGAGGGGCTTCATGAGCAAAGCTGGATGAGTATAATTTGACTCGTCATCTCTTTGCAGCTTCAACACTGGATCAGGTCTCTATGACATTAGAAATAACATCAGAAAAATGCTTGCATATAAAGAATACTTCTCAGGGTGTGGGAAAGTAAGGATAAAAAAGGAAAATCAAGCAACCATGAAAACAAAAGTCATTAATAAAAATCTTACAAAAACAAATAGCGTAAGAATATTCTACCTTTCTAGCTTGAAAGACTAGTCTTTAAAAAACAAAAAACAAAACAAAAACAAAACAAAACAAAACAAAAAAAAAACAGCAAGGTTGCCTTTGTCATGGTTTACCATATTTCTTTAGCCACATCCAAACCTATACATATTGTTTGTAACATATTACAAATAGATTTAAATTCAGAATAAGTAAAAAAGAAATCTTTTCACTTTTTCTTTTGCTCCAAACAAGTGCATCCTTATTCCCAGATAGTAAATATATTCTAAATAAATCTGAACATAAATTCGACCCTGGGTTCCTACTTCAACTTCAGTGTTTTACTACAGGCAGAATTGCTGAACCAATTCCCACTCATATTTTTTAATCTTTCCTTGAACCTAAGCCAGGTTTTAAATAAATAGAAACAGGCTTTGACTATTCCTATCCAAAAGGCAAATGATAAAGAATCTGTTTCAGACTTTAAGCTGGTCACTTTTTAGTCAATTATTGCCAAAGCTGTAGAATAAGTGCTGCTGTCTTTAAGCTTAATGCTACCCTTTCACATTCTAAATCAATTTAAAATCTTTCTCTTAATCTGTTTGGTTTTTTTCCCAACTCTACTGAGAGGGATGCTTCATTGCCAATTCTTCATCTTTGGTATGATGTTCTTGATAAAGTTTAAAAAAGGGGCTCATTCTTGATTTGCCTGGTGGCTTTGATACTAATTTTTTTAGAATGTGCCTCTTGTTTGAACTGAAAATAAAGAAATTGAAGGCATTGAGAGAGAGAGAGAGAGAGAGAGAGAGAGAGAGAGAGAGAGAGAGAGAGAGAGAGAGAGAGAGAGAGAGAGAGAGAGAGAGAGAGAGATTCTCTTATCTATGTTTAAGCTATTGTAGTTTTTAGCATAGATATTGGTTCTTTGATAAACTGTTCCCTAAAGTCTTTGGGGACTTCATTCTTGATGATTTTTCAATTTTTCCCAATTGCATACGAAAACAATGTTAACCTTTATTTTTTTTTTAATTTTGAGTTCTAAATACTCTTTTTACTTCCCTCCTTCCATGCTCTCATTAAAAAGGCAAACAATTTTATATATGTTATACCTGTATGGTTATTCAAAACATATTTCCATATTAATCATACTGTAAGGAAAAAAAACAAAAACAAGAAAAATAAAGTTTAGAAAATGTTTGTTTAGATTTACATTCCAACTCCACCAGTTCTTTCTCTGAGGGTAGATAGCATTTTTCAGATGACAATGATTTCAAATCTGTATTTTAACAACATAATCCTCCTATGATGCTGATCACATATTTAATTAACTCTTTCTACAGAGGACAATAAGTCAGCCTCTAATTCAGGAGTTCTTTAATTTTCCTGTCATGGATACTTTAAAAAATCTGATAATTTCTATAGATTCCTTTTGTAAATGATGTTTTTAAATATATAAAATAAAATATATTGGACTACAATATAAACAAAAAATAATAATTTTTTTTTGAAAAATAATTGATTGAGATAATAAAGAGAACCAAGAAAAGGAAGAATTTATCTGGCCAATTTATCATTTAGTACCTGGAGATAGGAAATCAATTCTCTAGGTTTGGGCTGGGTCACTGAGACATTTTCTTATCTGGACATTGCCAAAGGGAAGAGCAGGAAATAGTAACAACAAAAAGATGGCATTAAAGCTAGTTCCTGAATAGAAAGTCTGAATTCTCTCAAACCAGTTTTTCAGACTTAAAAGCACAGGCAGGAATGATTAAGTAAGTTAACATCACTTTTGTTTAGTATTTCTTACATTGGGATGATTAATATCTATGATATGAATCAGCACTAAAATATAGGTTCTAAAAAAGGGTACCAGGTCACAGAAGTATCAGATGCATAACATTTTAGAATCTTCCTCACCTAAGTCATTGGAGTAGATTCATTAGATTTTTTTTTAATTCAGGGAATCAGGAAAAACTGAAAATATGTTGCTTCACAGATTCAAAATACCCAGGTTGAATGATTTTTTACCCCAAGACAATTCAGTGAAGAATTATATTTGTTTTCTTTGAGCAAAAGAAAAAGCAGAGTTTAGCACCAAATTAGCAAGAAGAATTAAGAGATAAAGTATATGGCAATCAATTGGATAATAGCCAAACAAAAGGTGGCTTATGTATTAATGAAGTATTATCACACAGTAAAAAATAATAATAATATTTAAGGAGAGAAATACATGAAGAGTTACATAAACTGGTACTGAATGAAATAAACAAAATGGAGAGAACAATAGATATCATGATCATAATAATGTAAGTGAAACTAACTAAAGGCATAAAAATTCTAATTAAATGTAATGACTAATCTTGGTCCCCAGGAACAGATAAGAAATACACTAGATCTAAAGTACACTATCTAATTCAAGGTGCATCTTTTTAGAAAAGGCAATGAACGGATAGAGAATGTCTGGAAAAAAGACACTAAAAAGAGGTCCCTGAGTTCAGACTTTCTGAAGGGTCATTTGAAGGAACTGGGGAGTGGAGAAGAGATGAATAGGGGGAAAGAGTTTTTGAAAATAGTTCTCAGGCCTTCTTCCCAACTCTAACATATTTATTAAACACTAAGGAATATTTTAGTTTAAGTTTATTTACTCTTAAGTTTACTTGAAAGTAAAACTATTTAATTATTGTATAACTTGGAGAAGTTGGGGAGGCTTGATATCAGAAGGACTTGAGTTTATGTTCTAAGTCTATACAAAAGCTGTGCAGGCATGGTTAAGCAATTTAAGACCCCTATTTCTGTTGAGGTTACTACCATTCTTTCAGTCCCCCAGGTTTGTAATATCAATTAATAATATAATAACATGTAATATCCTCCCCTTCATCTTTCTCCATCCCAAACCATCATATTGTCAAGTGTGATTCTACCAATCCATCTCTTTTTCTTCACTTACAGGCTCCTACACTAAATTAGGTCCCCATCATCTCTTCCTTAGACAGTTAAAATAGTTTCTCAATTGGTCTTTTTACCTCAAGGAAGGTCCCTCCTTCACTGTGAACAAGAGGCCCACTATTTTTGACACCACTTAATGCCATTGTTGACAATTATCAAACAATTAGGTCCCAAAGATCAGGGAGTAGCAGCCTCCTGCAAACTCACTGATTTTGCTTCTAGCACAGCCTTTCCCCTACTTAGCCTCTAGTCATGAGCCTGGGAAGCAATCTCCCTGGAGAAAGGGACTGGTATTTCCACCAATTAATGGCCAATTGCCCTGTATAGGAGAGGGAAATCTACTACCAATAGCTATGTTTTAGACACAGGTGTGAAAACTTCCTCTACAAATGCAAATCTGTAACATATTCTTAACATAGGGTCATTGAAAGTTGTTTGGGAGACTGAAAGATTGACCCAATATCTTATATGACAAAAGTAGTACTTCAACGCTAGTCTTACAGACCCCAAGGATTCCCTTCTATTATGCTGTGTCTACTGGACTCCTTAAAGATTATTAAAAATAGATATTATTGGTGAAAAGCTATCAGGAAAGAATAAATGAAAATCGATGCCTAAGTATGTTTGGAAAAGAATAGCATCAACAGCAAGAAATAAAATAGAAATTTATATATAAAAGAATCCATGCCTGTTGGGAAATGACATGTTTAAAATTAGTGCAAAATAAACACACTCGTAAGTGCTGCATAGTTGCCAAAGACCACAAAAAGACAAGTGGAAGAGAGTAGGCTTTAAATTACTAAAATCCTGAGAAGTCTGTGCTTTTTACTTAGTCTGAGTCTGTTGTGTCAGCTATGAGTAAATGGGCAAGGGCTTTCACATGACAGTTCTCTTACTGTGGCAAAATTATTTTGGGCAAAACCTCTACCTTCTGATGTAAATCCTGGAACTTAAAAGGAATAAAACAGTAAAGTGAATACAGAGGAATAAAAACATTACCACCACACCAGTCTGCCCCTATCCCCAGCAACCTTGAGTTTGTCTATTCAGCATAAAGTGGAACAAAATATCTGGCTTATTTGACCAAGGGAAACAGCCAATCCAAATAATTTAGGCTAAAGGGAAAATAGAATCATGGCACTTGAGAGCTGAAAGAGTTCTTAGAGATCATTTTGATGTAGTCAAAAGAACTCAATCTAAATCCAGATTCAGACATTTAGTAGCTGAGTAACTATAGGGAAGTTACTTGACCTCAGTTTCCTCAAATATAAAATGGGGATAATAATAGCTCAGTGTTTTTATGAGAATCAAATGATTTAATAATTGTCAAGGGCCTGGCACAAAGTAGGAGCTATGTTAGGCTATTGGTTGTTATTTTTAAAGTACCTTAGCAACATGAATAATTATGATCTAATTCTCATCTTTTCTGTAACATTTAAGCCTTGTTCCTCATTCTGGACCATGTCGTGGCCATTATTCCTCAATAACCTTTTTTCCTTCAACATCCAGTAGAAATGGAATATGATGATATAATCTCTCATTAGCTTATAATTTACTGATGTTTAGATTTTTATATCAACTTGTTCAACAAATTCAGGAATTGATAATCTCACTGTGGACTGACCAGAGCAGAGCAATGTCCTTTAGAAAGGGCATCAATAATTTGGAGCATATTTATACTAGACTATAGGTGAAAAGAGAAGTAGTATTAATGATAGACTCCCCTAGAGAGTCTTGGTCTTTCCTTCAGGCACGTATAATCTACTATGCCTAGTGCCAACCCACATGTATGCCTGGGAAGCTTGCCTCTAGAAATTTATAATAACATAACGGAAACTCTGTCCCTGATTCAGAGCATACACGATTATTTTGTGACCATTTTCTGTCCCTTTATCGTGTGGAAAATAAAGCTTTTTAATTGGCTACTGAGCAGGAACTGAGAGTGCCCAAAAATACTTCTCTGGAGTAACCCCTCTGAATTTTTTATGGAATAATTGAAGAATTGTTATAAGCCTCTGGATGAAAACAGGCAGCACCAGTGTAGAAGCAGCTGCTATAAGCTATCCTTCTCTCTCTGCCTAAGGCCAACGCACATGCATCACTGAACAAATACCACAGCTTTTTCTTCAGTCCCAAGTTGTGTTTCTTCTTTCTGACTCTTAAGATTAGAGGTAAGATTCAGTCTTATGATTGAAGATGAAATAGATCACAAATTTCTGGGATTCAGCAGGTTAGAACCACCACCAGAGGTCCAGTAGCCAAGCCTATAAAGAAAAAAGCCTGGAATACTGACCAATTGAACCCTGCATAGCAGTACATCAAGCCAGCAGCCAAATTACCATGTATTACAAGCAAAGGAGCAACTTGCTCATTCATTGCACGCTGCACTGGAAGTAAATTTGGGGAGGAATGCTTGTAGCAGTCACTTTAAGTTTGAACCCATATTCCCAAGGGACCAAGGTGAAAGAGAGGAGAGACTATGTTCCTCTTTAAAAGAGGAGAGACCCACATGTACAAAAATGTTTGTGGCAGTGCTTTTTGTAGTGATAAAGAACTGGAAACTGAATGGATGCCCATCAGTTGGAGAATGGCTGAATAAGTTATTACATATGAATGCATTGGAATACTATTGTTCTATAAGAAATGATCAGGAGTCCCAGAGAGAGGACTGTGGGAACTGAGTATGGATCACCATAACATTCTTATTCTTTTTGATATTTGTTTGCATTTTGCTTTCTTATCCATTTTCTTTCTTTTTTGATCTGATCTTTCTTTTGCAGCAAGATAATTGTACAAATATATATATATATATATATATATAGGATTTAACATATATTTTAAGATGCATAACATATATTGGATTACTTGCCATCTAGGGGTTAGGGTGGGGGGAAGGAGGGTGAAAATTTAGAACACAAGACTACGCAAGGATCAATGCTGAAAAATTAACCATGCATATGTTTTGGAAATTGTGATGTTCTGTTCCCTAAATTGTAATCATTCTCTTGGAGCAGATTTCTTGGGGAGCTTCTGGAGGCAGCCTTAGTTTTAGTTCAGTTCAATAATCCCAAATCCAGCCACGAGTTAAAGTCCTTTACTGTCTCTTTCCAAATCTTATCTCCTTCACTTGGGGCTAGGCTAGTTTTCTGGAGGCCTTCCTCTTTCCTTGGTTCCCCAGAGCTCTTGTCCGAATCTCTCCAGCCAGCACAACAGTGGAAATGGGAATGAATCTTGAATCTTCCTCCCAGAGCGTGGGCTTGTGGGTTTCTGCTTTGTGAATCTCCTGGAAGTCAATGCTAGTTGTGAATCTCCCAAAGTCTTAAGAGCAGGCTTTTCCTTTCCTCCTTATATAGCTCTGTAAAGGTGTGAAGTCTAATGTGTGAACCAATGAGTGAACTCCTTTAAAGGTATGAACTTTAAAAGTATGAACTAAGTACATTACCTTGTCTCAAGTTCTGACCCATAACATCTCCTTGTAGGATCAGATCAATCATACTGATTTAGATAATTATTGTATCTATTCATTCCAGTGACTTAGCACCTTGTAAGAATCCTAACAGAAAATAAAAAGCTTTAATAAAAAATTAAAAAAAAAAAAAAAGAGTATTATCTGTAGTAGCTGAACAGTCCTGAGATATCAAGGATAAAGTCAAAAGGTAAACTCCAGGATATCTGAAATAAATTTTACCTTCTCACAATTTTGCTTGCCCCAAAAAATAAACATAAAAAATAAATAAAAGAGGAGGGATATATTTGAATTTTTGTTTTTGCTGTCTTCTCAGCAAATATTACTTTATAAAAGCTAATTAATATCAATTGCATATTAGTGAAATATCACTTGGTCAAGTGATATTGGATTGAACTAATTGATTCTATACTAATCACTGGCATTGAATTTGGGGGAATACACTGAGATGTGGGTTCAAAGAGAACTTTAGAGTTATTCCTAGAAGTATGAGGGGAAAAGAAGCCTTGCTTGGGGGGACTCATCCTGCCTGTGGAGTTGAGGCTGGAAGAATAAATCCCAGAGCCTTTAAATGCTCTTTAGATTAAAACAAGCACCCTCTCCATGACCTTTTCCCACTTAGACTCCATTTAATGTGTTTATGCCACTCATACATTTTAATGTATAATTTTATATTTGCTATTCTTCTATGTGTCATATACCCTTACAAGACTGAAAGATCTAAAAGGGCAGAGATCTTGCCTTATATAAACTTCATCTCTCTCAGTGCAGTGCCCTGCATAATATAAATTTAATAAACATTTGTTAAAAGTAATTAAACACTATTTGTGTCTGACCTGTGGCAGAACATTCCAAGCTTGTACTTGTACAATCATTACTACTAACATAGTAATGTTATTTTGGTTCTCTTTGAAAACAAGGGCAACAACCAACTAAGTAACCCATCAATTGAGTTCAATTAAAATGACAAATGAACCTTTTCCTATTCTCCTACTCTCCATTTTGTAGATTCTGTTATGTAAGCTGCCCCTGAACCTCTAACATTTGTTTGTCTCTTCTGTGAATGTAAAAACAGGTTCTCTTTCTTTTTCTGAAAGAAGTACTCACATATGCTTTTAATGACTTGTAAAAGAGAAAAAACATTTTCCTAATCTTAGTTCATGTTCTTTCTGCTTTGATCACCATTAAGGACAAGGAAAGGTTATTTGATTCTGGCCTGCTTTTATCTCTAGTTCCTGGGTTGGTTCCCCCCTCCCCAACTCCCATGCCCCTAGAAAGTGAACATCTACTACTTCAGGCACTTAAAAATTCTCCTAGAAAATTTCTGACTAGGGATAGTAAAGTTGCTAGTATTTCCTCACTCCTCAAAGACAAATTGGAGATTCACTTACGTGCTTCTTCTCAAATGATTAGTGTGCTTTTTAAAATTCACTTCATTAAGCTAGTTGAAGAAAAATATATTAGCAATATACTGTTTTAGGCACAAGTGTCAGAAACACTTTTTAAAAATTAATGTATAGTACAATTGTTCTAAATCTGTGCATACTAGGATTTCAATATGTGTATAGATTTAAGATAGAGGCACCTATGTGAAAGATACAATTGAAAGTTATATTGACTCAGTGACCCATTGTTCCCAGATCTACTTGTCAGTCCATGAAGGATTTGGTATTGTCCAGCATGTAGCTTTGTATAACCTGCACCAAATCACTCCCTACCTATTTGTACCTGGTAGTTGTCACATACCTGATACCTTGAGGAGGAAAGAAGATGCAATGGCCCATCCCTTTTTGCTGATGTGGACCTATCTGAATTGTCTTTATCTTGTTTCAGGAGTTACCAATAAAAACTGGTTCAGTCTTGAAACCCTTGTTGATCTCTATAGACATCAGCCTATCAATGTGATCAATATGTTGCTTTCCATGTACTTTTAATAATTTGTCCTGAATGTTGCCTCTTTAATCAAGAGTGAACCTGAACAAAGACCTTTCTTTTTAACAATGGCAGAGGTCTGGTTTTCTGCCTCCACCACATGGATGGGAGCAGCCTTTTCCATTGGTCACGTAGCCGAAGTCAGTTACATCACTGAAACTATTACAATGGGAAAATCTCACCCTCTTTTTCCAGCTACCTAGGAGAGCGAAGGGCTTGTACACCTATAAAATGGGAACCAAGAACTAATCTAAGTGGAGGGTAATGGGGAGAGGCTATTTCCTGCCTCCTGTTAGACTCCACAGCCTCTAAGAAACAGTTTGGAGTTTAATATTGTAGTGTTTGTCCTTTTTGGTACTAGACACAGGAAGTAGAGTCCTCAGAACCATAAGCTTGAGCAATGAGGATTCTTCCTGGAGGCTATTGCCAGCTCATCAGAGAAGCTCTGAGAAGCTAGGGTGCTAGAACTTGAGTTCATTAAAGGTTACAGTTGGAATTTAGTGAGACTATGCTATATGTAATTACGGAGTTAAACTGTGAATTGAATCCCTCTCCTCTTCCCAGATACTGAAGTGTTATTCATATATGAGAGAGGAAGCAAATTATTTCCCTATATATTTGTGGGTAGGGATTGCATACTTGTTCTTATTATACTTCTGAAGTATTAATCTGACTAAATGATTAAATGGAACTGGGAGCTTGAGCTAATGACAGAGATTAGATTTCCCCCACCCCACCCCACCCTTTTAAGTGGTCACAGAGTCCTGAAGAGTTGAAATGGAACATACCTTGATCTTTAGGCAGCAGGGGCCAGGACAGTCTTTGTTACACAAACTTTTTGAGTTTAGAGAGAAAAATATCCAAACTGACATAGGCATCCCACACCTCTGGGCAGCTTTCTCCCATGAGACAATTTGAGATAGCACTTATTGGTCTCCTAAACAAAGAAATGGCATAGAATGTTAATGTATAATTTGGGACTAACATCCTACTCCAGCTAATAGAACAATTATCACTCAAAACTCTTCTGAAACTAATCAAATCTTTCTTAGACCCTTTCTCCCCTCTCCCCACCTTGATTGAAAGAGCTTCCACCCTAATCCCGTTTTATTAGAAAATAGGACACACACTGCCCTCAGGTGGGTTTTAGCACCAGTCAATCTAGTCAGAAGGAAACTTCTTAACTAGACAAAAATGCTTTCTGTTCCAAATTTGGTTAGCACTCTTATTCCTTTGTCTTCAGACCTTATTTTTTTTTTTTTTTCTGACCTTCTACATACTTTCCTAAAGAGAAAAGTCTGGAAAATATTTTAGGCTGAAGAAATATCTATTTCTTAATATGTTTAGTTGGATTATAAAGAAGGTACGAATATGCACCCACAAGTTGTTGCTTTTAGCTTTAACTTCTGGGGCCAAGAAGAACAAGTCTAATCCTTCCCCTACTTGACAGCCCTTCAAACATTTGAGGACAGCTACTATGTCCCCTCCAGGTCTTCTCCTTTCCAGGCTAAACATCCCTACTGCCTTCAATTAATCCTCTGGTGGCATTGCCTCAAAGCTCTCCACAATCCTTTCTGCCTGAATCTATCTGTATGCTTTCCAATTCATACAAAGACCTTCCTAAAGATAGGGAATGGAAGGATCTACTTTTTATTGGGGGGGAAATTAAAGCCAACTTTCTTGATATTGGTTATAATCATTTCTTTGATTAAAATCAGCTCCAGCTGCTTTTTTTTAAACTAATGATTATTTTTGTGATGATACAGAAATACACTGGAATGAGTTTTGTTTAAAAAAAAAACAACAAAAGCTGCCTACATCCAGAGCCTTAGCAGAGATGCCTGCTGTTATGACTACTGACTAGGGTTGCAACAAACGCCTACCCTTCAAGACAACTAGAAATGTCAAAATGAAATTTTACAAATGTTTTTATTACAATAAGGGCAACTGACTGGCTGAAGTCAATTGCTCTCTGCAGGGCAGGTCTCTTGGGAGTATTCACAATCTTAGATTTCTCATGCTCCTTCTGGGTGTTTCTCAGGCTCTCAAAGGATCCAGCAGCTCATCTCACTTCTGCTTGCAATGACAGGAAAGGGGGAAAGTATAAAAACAAAGGAATGTATGAAACTTGGATTCCTCAGAAACAGTAGATGGAAAAGGATGATGGTAGAAGATTCTGTAATTTTGATCAAAGATACCTTTTTAATTATTGGGCATTGATCTCATTAAAAAAAAAAAAAAAGTGTTTTTAGAGTATTCTTCTGTTACAACATAGTGAGCTCTAGGAATAAGGTATGAGATATATATTTTCTATGTCTTTTCCAGATTAAATCCTCCCTTGTGACAAAGAAAAACAATGACATCAAACATTCAATTGATTGACCATGTCTGGCAATATATACAACATTCTGCTTCACTAGATCCCCACTTTCTTACTGTAAGGAAAGATGTATGTTTCTTCATTTGTCTTTTAGGACATCTATTAGTCATACTGTTAGTGAGAGTTTGGCTTTCCATCAGTGATTTCTTTATTCACATTGTTGTACTTGAGTATATTTTTCTGTTGGTCCTACTTCATTTATAATCCATCAAGCAACTCTCTATTGCTTTTTTGAAAACCCACAGCTTGGATTGCTCAGAGACTGGTGTTCCAAGATTTTTATCCATGCATCATTGTTCAGAGAACATTTACATATTGGTTCTGTGCAAGGAGCATTTGGGGATTATTAAATGTACTTTACAACTTCCCAATTACAATCTACTCAAATATCTTCCTCCTGTTTAGTTCGGGTCCAAATTACTTCCCATCGACAGCATATTTGCCTACCCCCAAATATATGTACTGGTATTTTACCTCAATGGACTGGCCACCCAACACCTTGGATCATTCGGTAACAGACATGTTCCATTCAATTATTTTTGGTATATAGATGGTTAGTTAGTTGGATCTCTTTTGAATAATCACAGTTTTTATTGGGCATTTCCTATAATGTCTTAAGTAAGGAGGAGGGCCTCACCATCTAAAGGAATTTCTTTCAATTTGGATGCAGCATAGGAAATTCTACATGATATACATATAAATATATATAATATATGTATATATATATATATATCCTTGTTATAGACATCCTTAATATTAGTAATCAGAGGATCATTAGACAAAATAATTGTGATCACATTTATCAAAAAATCTTATAGGCATTCAACATTTGGATACTTGATTTATAGGCTTTTTTTTTTTTTTGGTACTCTGTTCATCTATATTCCCTGCCAATGTGTTCTATTAAGAAATATCTCTCTTCTAAACCTGGAACATACAATCCCATAAATACAGCATCAACAAGAAAGTAGATATACATAGACAGCACAAGTTCCAAAGCACTAACAGAGAAGACAATCATGGAGGACAACTCTCCTCCAAATCTGCCGGGTCCAAGCAAATAGAACAAGGACCTTGTAAAGCAAGCCTTTGCCCTCAGAATTAGCCTCTCTTCCCCAACCTTTTACCTGGTAAAAGATCAAATGTTCTTTGTCATTTATCTCCTAGCTTATTGTGACTAACCAATAAATTTCTTTAATTTCCAACTTTGTAGACCAGGGAATAATTCATACAATGATCTTTTCCCCAATAATTACAAAACAGCTTCAGTGTTCAAGGCTTACTTCTGAATATTTTTTATTTGTCCATTTAAATGAGGGGGCTGGGAAGAGTACAAAGCAGTTCTTTGACCAGGAGTCAAGGTCATATCTTTTTGCATTACTTCTGATGAATTCCTGGTTTTTCTACAAGCAAGTACAGTCATTTAAGGTTTGGATAAGGCTAATGAGATTTATGCCCACACTCTTACCGAGGCATGAAGATTCTGAGTAATCTCTAAGTCATTGGTCTCTTTTACTTCTCAAACTTGAGCTATACACACACACACACACACACACACACACACACACACACACACACACACACACACACACACACACACACACACACACACGATTTTCCCTTTCCAGTGATAACAGTGTATATAAGATTAAAAATTGAGTTTGGAGGCTCTTGTCCTGTTTTCCAGACCTCTTCTATCTTTTCATCTTCTGAAACAGATGTTGGCATGAAAATCACAATTATTTTCAGTGGTCTTTTTACTTACGCTCATCATGAGTATTGCACAGTGGAATGAGTAGGTGTCCAGAGCGGAGATAATTCTTTTTGCTTTTGAGTACATGATAAAACCAACTTTACTGATTCTTTTATTTTCCCTTCCAAAGAGGACCTATGTGCCAGTCTTTCATTTAGCAGTTATTTCAAACTGCTTGTCTCACAGTACTGTGAGGGGAAGTAGGACACTGAAGCTCACAAGTTTAACTGACTTTTCCCAAAGAAACTTCCTCTTCTGCACTTCCCAGGCCTTGAGAAATTAACCAATTGTGCACATGGCTCAGAAACTGCTTTTGTTTTTAGTAATGTGTTCTGTCCTTAGTAGGTGCTTAACAAATGCCTTTTGAACCGAATTAAATTGATTCTAGGAACTTCAGAACTTTTTTTTTTTTTCTGAAGCTAGTGAAAAGTCTTGTAATCTCTGCTCCTAAGGGAAACCCAAGGTCAATTGAGTTCAGGAGTTCTGAGCTCCAAAACCCATGACTAAATCTAGTATCAATGTAATGTTCCCCCCTGGCAGAAAGCCTCAGGATGCCCAAGAAAGGGCAAACAACCCCAGGTGAAACAAAGAAACAAAGCAGGTGAAAGTTTTCTTTTTTTTTCTTGGAGGTCTAGTCTCAAAAACAAAGCAAAATATTAGTAAATCTGGTGAAGCCTGTGGACCCCTTCTCGGAATATTTGTTGGGGGTTACAAAGAAAATCAGTTCCGAAGAAGTTAATATAGAGAACTATAACTGCATACACAAATGTATTTTATATATACCTACACATATACACAAATATATAACTATATACGTTTTTAAAGTTCACAGGACTGAAGAACTCAAACATAATCTGTATATATGTAACATAAAATATATGTGTGTACACATAAACACGTATCCATACAGCACACACACAAAGTTCATGGACCCCAGGTTGAGAACTCTTGCTTAAGGGTATAAAACCTTCATACCCACGCGTCCGTGTGCATATATACATATGTATGTGTGCATGTCAGGATGTACAGTGTGCCACCCAGTTATCAGACTCTTCCTGACCCGGTGGGGTTTTCATGAGCTGGAGTGGAATGACGCCGGCCTGGACAGGGCCACCACCTCACTTTTCTCCCCCAGCAGCGAGTAGTACAGATCCGGAGGAGGGCGATGATGGCTCCGGACGCAATGGCAGCCCGAGGGCTTTTAGATCCTTATCCAGTCTCAATTAGGCAGAGGCAACACTCATTCAGTGATTCAGGCTGGATAAGAATAAATAGTTAAGTATATGAAGTCACATTTGAACTCGGGTCTGCTAATTCCAGGCCAGAGGCTCTATCTACGGGGTCACTAAACGCCCCCATATACGCGTACTGCGGACGGTGAGGACCCAAACTCTTAGGCTCCCAAACAAGGGGTTCGGAAAACCACGGACTCAGAACCGCAGCACCCCGAGGTTTGCCCGCCTTCTCCAAGTGACCCCGGAACTTGACTTAGCTCCTGGCGGGCGCCAGCTGCCGGCCCGGGCTGGCTTGCTCGCTCATTGCCACCTTGCTCCCCTCGTTAAGGAGCCTGGGGCTCAGCTAGCGGAGCAGCAGGCTGCCGCGCGGCTTCCGGGCCCGGCGGAGCACGCTCCCTCCGCCCGGAGCTCGAGCTTGGCCTCTACCACCTTTGCCAAAGGGAAGGGGTGTAGTAGCGGCTCCTTCCGGCCTTTTTGTTTTCCGTGGAGCTGCAGCTCTACAACTCTTCCCTTAGCTTGGCGCCCAAAAGAAGTACCATAGTTACAAAATCATGAAAATCACATTCTCCGCCCGGTTCGCGCCTAAAACGAGAAGTAACCAAGCCGCTCTCCTCCTCCCGCCCCGCTCCGCCTCCAACTATGGCCCCGCCCCGCGGGGGGGGAGGGACACCGGAATAGATCCTTTCTCCCGCCATTTTTCGATTGCATTCGGTTTATTTCTGGGATCCGCTGACCTAGCCCGGTATCCAGGCCCGCCGGATCAAACCGAAGGCTAATAAGTGCCTCTAGTGTCGGGGAGAGAGCGCCGGGCTGTAAATGAGCTTGAGTCTCCCGGGGAGAAGGTGACTGACATGCTCTCTCACAAGAAAAGGCCGGCCGAAGTTCACTGCGATCAGTGGGTGCTCGTTGCACCAGGTAAAAGACCGAAGCAGTCCTGGCCTCCACCCACGTGGCCGGGGTGGGGAGGAGAGGGAAGAGCGGGCGGGGAAGCGGGAGCACGAGTGCTAGGGTTTGGATCTATCCTATCTCTCCCTCCCCCCCCCCCACTCCCAAGCCCGGCCCCGGCCCCCGCGCGACTGCGCGAGCTTCTCTGGGCGCGCGCACTGCTGCCGGGCTTTCCCTTCCCGGGGATTCGTTTGGAAGTTTCCCGGAAAAGAGGCGGAGCTTCGGCGCTCGGGCACTCGGGAATTCCCGCTCTGCGCTTTTCCAAAGGCTCCCCAAGACTGAGGTTCTCTAGGTGGAGAGTGAGGCTGGGAAGTGGGCAAATACTTTCCCCCAGAGCACGGTCGGATTTCTCAGCCGGCGTCCTGGAAAGACGCACATTTAACGCCCCCCTTCTGACCGTCGTTGCTTTCGTTGGCTTCCCTCTAGAAGGGTTCTGTGCCAGTCACTCAAAAAGCTTTTATTTACTGAAGGCCGTGTGCAAAGCCGTGCGAGGCTGCTGGAGGAGAGGTTCCCTCTGGCGAGACGCAGTGCCTGCCCTCGGGCGGCTAAACTCGGTAGTTATAATTCAGCCCATTTCTTAGATTACCGGAACCTTGGGCGCCATTGCCTCGATTGCATGGGAGCCCCCTTGAAGTAGCCGTTTTTGCGCTAAAATGTTTCCCTGTCCTTGGCGCAGTAACAAGAAGATGAATCGCAGGTGGATCTTAAAACTAGAACTTCAGACGCCCTGTGAACTTCCCTGAAGCTCATTTTTAAATTTCATTTAATCCTAGACACAAGTCCCAGGAGTAAGTAGCCATTTTACAGATGCTGAAACTTGACCCTTAGGGAGGTTAAGCTTCAAGTGCTGAAGTAGGCCCCGACCTCAAGTAGAACAAAAAGGTTTCCTCTGCACGGAGTCAGTCAGTCAGAGAGATGATGGAGCCGTTGTGATCAGAGCTGGAAACCACTGGCACTTCTCCGTTTGCAGAAGAGGAAACCGATCCCTAGAAAGCTTTCATATGCGTGTGTGTGTACATATACCTACATACACGCACATATCAGAATACTTGTTGGGTGCTGTTGAGATATATTTAGTACTTTTAAAAAACAAAAAGGAAGTGAAAAACTGGACTTCTTGATTTCCTTTTGGGGGGGAGGAGAGAAAATGTTTCCTTTCTTTGGCTATAGAAAGGCCTCTGAATAATGCGGATGAAGTGAGAACTTTGTCTTGTTGCTTTTGTGTTTTAAGATTGTGTGTGAGAGATTGCATTTGTCCCGGGTTGCACGTCAAGAAGTGTAGTTGTTGCCTTTCCTCCTGTGACCCCTCTTGCTCTGGCCTGTTAACTCGAACTGGCTGGTTTGGAGATAAGGGAAAAGCCACCCCTCAGCTTTGCCAAGAAGATCCGCGTTTCTGGTGAGGGTTGGAATTGTGTAAAATACCTGGGTTGGGAACGGGCTCAGAGGCGCCTGTCAGCGCCTGGTCCTCCGAGGGCTGGAGTGGAAGGGCGCCGGCTGCTCCGGGGAGAGGAGGAAACTGAAGGCAGGTTTGAGAGTATTGCTCGGAGTCAGAAGTTTTGTTGCTCTTTTCTGCGATGGCAGTTTTAACGGTATAACATTTTATGAGTGCTGCTCACTGTACTTAGTTTAGAGATTGAGCCTCGGTAAGTACCATCTATCCTAGTGTAATTTTAAGTGGGTGATGAAGTAGTTGGCAAATCCCCAGGAAACTGAAACGTTTTATAGGGTAGATGGCAAAAAAAAGTTGGCACCGTAAAGGAACAATCTGACGAAGTTTGTGAGATTATAGAGATTAGAGCTCTGGGGTGCAAAGGAGACAAATTTGTGGATGGCCGAGTGTTTCATATAAAATTGAAGAATTTTATGTAGGCCAAGGCCTCCAAGAACTTCACACTTGAAGAATCCCATCTTTCCTTTTGCATCAGTCACATCAGTTTTAAACATTTTAGTATGGGAACCTCTGATCTGTGGAGCTGAAAGTACATTTGTAATGCCCAAATGTATAACATTTAGGTACAGAAGACTCAGTTTCAGTTTTTAGTCAAAATCTTCCTTTTCTTCCATAGTGAGTAGAGTGAAAAGCCAGAACAATCTAGATTCATGGATCCTCTCTCACATCGTCTGTCCCTGTGACTATGCCTGGATATTAACTTTAGTCCTCTAAATCAGCATTGGCAAAGGATCACGTTGTCCACATTGACTTAGAAAACCACATATTAACGTGTATATTCTGCTATATTTTTATTTTGTTAAAATATCCCATTGGATCTGGCTGTGGCCTCACTTGGAGCCGGGAGCTACCAGTCCGATACACTGACACACACAATTCTCTAAGTTGTGGAAA
The DNA here is from genome assembly GCF_048593235.1 of Sminthopsis crassicaudata. Lineage (NCBI taxonomy): Eukaryota > Metazoa > Chordata > Mammalia > Dasyuromorphia > Dasyuridae > Sminthopsis > Sminthopsis crassicaudata. The sequence continues at coordinate 568,231,521 of NC_133619.1, forward strand.
GGGTGCCCACCAGGAAGTTCCTAGTAGCAAATCTGGTCCCCGTGCTGTCATGCTTTCTTTGGGTCCAGGCATCCGATAAAGTAAACAGACAGATGCAGATCTAGCACCACCAGAGCTTAATATACCCCTTATAGACGAGGCTTTTTCATAGCCCTTTAAAGAGAAAAGAAAAAAAACTTTCTCTAAAGTCACAATTTGATTTATGTTTTAAAGAGCGTTTCAGTTTGATTTGTATTAACTCTTTTGGAAAACTGTTAAAGGAGCAGAAGAGGAAATTTTTGTTGCCAGATCAGAGTTATGTCAGTATTTAAGTAAAACTATTTAATTTTGTCTCCCAGCCCAGCTTTTACTGCCATCTACAGGCTTTTGAGCTCAGTTTTCAGTTACAGAACTAGTGCTTGGGGTAGGACTGAGGTTGAGGATCTGCTAATCACAATTGGAATTTTACATATCCTCTATGTTTATCCTTTACTAATGATTGGCCAAAATAGAGCATTATTAATAATAAATAAATAATAATGCGGCATCTTCTAAGACAAATCCTGGGGAAAGTATGTTAGAGTTTTTCTGTGGATGGGTTATGTGGTAAATTAGCTGAGGAAAGAAAAAGACACTTTTGGCTAACTGGCTATAGCTGCAATGAAATTTATTTTTAAATTGCTGTAAAACTTAATAGAATTACTTTGTTGAATATAGCAGATTGTGCTAATTAATGAAAAATTATATGCAAAGCGTTTATCCTCTCATGAACTAATCAGCCCAGTCCAGTTACTAGGAAATATGGAGACTGAAACTGAAATGTAAATAGAATTAGGAAGAAGCTTATTAGCAGTACAAATATTTAAGTTACTAAAACACAACAAATAGTCATCTGTCTCCATCTTAACCTATAATTTCAAAACAAATCTAAGACTGCTACATAATGTTTCTAATTTTTAAAAACTTTAAATTCACAAAAACTTTTCCTTATCTATAACTCCCTGAAATAAGTATTTGGAGTAGTCTTATCTCCACCTGACAGATGGAAATTAAGGGTAAGTGTCTTATTGTTCGAAAATGTATGCTCCTGGACTCAGTCTCTCAGTCTTGTGTCCTTCCACTGTCAGGCAGAAAATCTAGAGTTTCTGATATTTGGAAGATTCTCCAAGGAGATACCAGAGTCTGTTCCCTAATATGCCACATAAGACCCAGGCAAAGATACAGGATACTCAGGCTTTCAGAAATTTGACTTTAAATAATCTATATGGAGAAGGATAGCAGATGAGTTTCCCATTTCAATATGATTCTGTTTATAGAAAGAAGCAGTTAATACTTTTTGCTTTGAACGGCCCTAAATATTTCCTCCAATTGTCCAGGTCCCGCTGGACAATTTCCAGCTATATATGCCTACCAGCAAATGGATCCGTTTCCATAATGGATTGTCATATCTCTACTAGTAGGAATGTAGCTGTAGTTTTCCATCCTTCTTTGCTATTCTTGCTCCTCTGGAGATAACAGATGTTTGGGTCATGTTTATTATAGCTTCCCCTGGGACCTATCTTCAACTGCTAACAGCTGTAGTTTGTTGGTACAGACCTGAGTATGGAGAGTGAAGCATGAAGCCTCCCTGGGTCATGGGATCCATAGGCTCATCGTGGTTGAGCTGAGAATTTCTCTCATCTTTAGTAAAGATGAAGCCATGGTCCCTTTTAGAATCCATAGAATATTAGGGATAGAAAGTCTAGTCCAATTTGCCTTTTAAAAAAATATACCAACCTGTAAAAATCCATCTCAGAAGAATGGGCTATTTAGAGCAGTACTTAAACATTGGGAGGCATTGGTGAGTGTAACTATTCACTCAGGTCAAATGAGCTAAGTAAATTTGCTAGAGTGAATGGATATGTGTAGTGCATAGCCTTAAAGAAGAATTTTGAAATGAAGTAATTTGGCTTTTAAGGTTGTTGTTATTGTTGTTGTTGTTGTTTTTAACATAAGTTTGTTCTCTTGAAGAGTGCTAAAAACTCAAGCATATTTTTTCAAAGTGAGATAGTTAACGCTTAAGGGAGAGGCAGTGAATATACTCTAGTAAGAATAGCAATGACCTGAGAATAGATTTTGTTATTGGTTAGGTCACTAACCAAAAAGTAAACTGGAACAAATGCTTGCTTAAGTGTCTTTATGCCTCAGTTTTCTATTTGTAAAACTAAATAATAAAAGAACTTCCTTTTTCTCTGGTGTTATGCAAATGACTAGAATAATAAGTATATGAAAGCAAATTTTTGAAAGGATTAAAAAAATTCTGTTGTCTCCCCTGTTCTAATGTTAAATTTTTAGCTAATAGGATTGTTTCACTCAGTATATTTGTATTCCCAGAGCCTAGCACAGTGATAGGCACACAGTAGAAATTTAATAAATAATTGTGGCATAGGGAATAGAATGCCAGAGATGGAGACAGCAAGACTCATTTTTCTTGGGTTCAAATTTGGCCTCAGACTTTTTGCTAGATGTGTCACCCTAGGCAAGCTATTTAACCGGTTGCCTCAGTTTTCTAATCTGTAAAATGAGGTAAAGAAGGAAATGGCAAATCACTTCAATATTTTTGCTGAAAACCTCCCAGAGGGGTCATAAGAGTTGGACACAACTGAACAGCAACAATAATTAGTTGACTAAACTGATAAAATATTTGAAATACATTCTAATTGATAGGCAGTATGGAAGTTAGAAAAAGGTCTGGAATTGTAGTCCAAGGACCTGATTACAGATTTTGAGTTCTGATGCTGACTCTATTTTTAAACTTTACTACTTTGCTACTCTGAGCCTGTTTGTTCAATTCTAAAAGGTGGCCTAGATGACCTCAAAACTCTCATCTCTTAATGCTATGAATCCATCAATCAAATTTTAGAGAAGCTTATTTTCCTTCTTGACTTTTTTTTGGTGAAAACATAGTAATTTTTATTTATTAGTATAATGTATAAATGCAGCCTTTTGATTAAAAAAATCTAAAATACCCCCTTTAAAAATTTACTAATAAATTTACAGTTTGTTGGATAAGAAGTGATACTGTAAACCTACTTAATTTCACACTGATCCTAAAAAGGGCAGTGATCTTGCAGTCAAACATTTTGAATCATAAAGTAGATATGAGTAGTATTCTTGTTCTTTGTAAAAATGTAAATTTTGTGTAAAATATGTCTAAGTGATGAAGGCATTCTTTTGCCTTCAAAGAAACAAGATTGTTATAATGGGTTTTGGGTTACGGTATTGTCTGTGGTCATCAAGAGAAAATTCATTATTCCTTTCCAGGATTGTTTTTAGATAAATTTTGAATAATTATGCTAAATTTCTTGGATTTCAGTTTCAGTTAAATTCTATCTAGTATGCTCTAAGCGGCAATGTGGAAGTCTGATTCTTTGAATGTGGAGCTCACTCAGATTTTCCATATGCAGCTTGATTCTGGCTTTGTTTCTTCATTAGATTTTTAGAGGATTGACCTTCCTCTGATGGCCACTATATCTGGCTGTCTCCTAAGCTTTACTGTGCTCTGTGGTTGATTGACTAATCATTTGCCAATTGGTGTAATCAGACAGTTTCTGGAACCTGATCTTCTGTCCTGCTAGTCATTATTCAAAAAAGACTGGGACATTTATGAGTTATAACTAATAATTCTCACATTTTGTTGTTGTTGTTGTTTTCCCCAAGGAAGAAAAGATAATAGGAAAGAAAGATGAGTAGTGATTATAAAAGCCTTGATTTTGAGGGGGAGAAAGCTGGAGCTATATGTGCAGTATTTCATCTCTACCCTCTTACCCTAATAAAATTTCACATTTGAGTTTAAAAATTAAATTAAAAACACATTTAAAAAAAATATTCATTGCTTTCCAGAGCTGAGGCATAAGAAAACATGATCTCTAGAATTTAATTTTTTTTCTTCATCTCTGGACAGTCTCTTTACATTTCTTAGAAGTGTCTTTTCTATTTACCTTATCTTCATTCTCATTGTCACTATATGTATATAGGTATTCAGCATATGGGTTGCTCTAGTAGCCTTCTAACTAGTCTCTTTGTGTCCATTCTCTTGTTACATACAATTTTGGAAATGCTACCATCATTGTGATGCTTTTCTGTTCAAAAATCTCCTTGTTTCCTCTTGGATTCAATAGAAAGTCCAGTCTCCAAAGTCCAGTTTCATTTAAGGTCCTTCACAGTTTGCCCTCACCTTACTTACCTAAGCCAACATATTTTCCAAAAAGAAGATCCTTAATGAAAAAACCTTAGATTATGCAGTTTAGTCTTCTTGTTCTCAGAACCCACTATGTATAGCTATCTATACATCATTTGTATCCATGTTTATATCTATTTTGTTGTTGTTGAATCATTCAGCTGTATTCAGCTTTTTATGAATCCATGAACCATAGCATAGCAGACCCTCCTCCATTATCTCAGTAAGTCTGTTCAAGCTTATTTTCATTGTCCATGACACAGTCTATCCATCTCATTCTCTGACATTCCCTTCTCCTTTTGCCTTTAGTCTTTCTGAGGGTCTTTTCTAATGAGTCCTGCCTTCTCATTATATATTCGGAATATTCTATATTCAGAGTATTCAGTATTTGATCTTCCAATGAGTAGTCTGAATTAATTCCTTTAAGTGTTGACTGATTTGAACTCCTTGCTGTTCAAGAGTCTCTCAAAAGTCTTCTCCAGCACCACAATTTGAAAGTGTTGATTCTGTGGTGCACAGCTTTTTTTATAATCCCAACTCTTATTATCATATGTTGCTACTGGAAAAACCATAGCTATGACCGTATGAGCCTTTGTGGCCAAGGTGCTGTCTCTACTTTTTAGTATATTCTCTGGATTTGCCTTACCTTTCCTTTTAGAGAATACATGTTTTAATTTCATGACTGCCTGCAGTGATCTTAGCAGTGAATATAAAAATCTGACACTACTTCCATTTCTCCTCCCTCTGTCAAGAAGTGATAGGACCAGTTGCCATGGCTTTAGTTTTTGTTTATTTAATGTTAAGCTTCAGGCCAGCTTTTATACTCTTCTCTTTTGTCCTTATCAAGGAGCTTTTTAATTCCTTTTCACTTTTTGCCATCAGAGTGGTATCATTTGCATGTCTGAGATTGTTGATATTTCTCTAATCAGTGTTAATTTTAGCTTTTGATTCATCCAGCTTGGCATTTTGCATGATATATTCTGCATATAAATTAGGTAAGGTGACAGTGTATAGCCTTTTTGTGCTTTTTTTTTCCAGTCTTAAACCAATCAGTTATTTCATGTTCATTTTTAATTGTTACTTTTTGACTTGCATAGTTTCCTCAGGAGATAAATAAGGTGATCATCTAATATTCCTTTCAATTTGAGAACTTGCCACATTTTGTTGTGATCCACATGGTCAAAAGCTTTAATGTAGTCAATGAAGCAGAAATAGATGTTTTTCTGGAACTCCCTTGCTTTCTCCATAATCCAGTGAAAGTTGGCAATTTGGTCTCTCGTTCTTCTACCTCTCTGAAAACCAGCCTAATTCCTCTCTATCCTCTATATCCTACCCATTATTCAAGTTGCAGGCTAAGGCCTACTTAATTTGCCTGCGTTTATCCTAACCATATTAGTCCTTATGACTTTCCTTTGAATTTTTGTCTTACCGTACCTATTTGTCACTTAAGCATGCATACTGGTGTATAAAAAGTGCATATAAAGTGCATATTATGCTTCAAGAATCTGAGATTGCTTTGGCTTAAGTTACTGATGCAAACCATAATCCCTTTATGATTTAATACATAATTTTCATGAGTAGTTGTGGTAAAAACAAAATCAGAAAATATTCATCACCTGGAGCTTCAGTGTTTAGAAACCTGAACTTGGAGTCAGGAAGACCCAAGTTCAAATCCAGCCATCGACATCTAGCCATCAACATTAACTAGCTGGGTGAGCCTAAGCAAATTACTCTTCTGTGACTGCCTTAGTTTCCCTATCTGTAAAATGGAGTTAAGAATAGACTCTACTTCCTGAGATTGTTGTAGGAATAAAATAGCTAGTATTTACAAAGCCCTTTGCAAACTATATTAATTCTATTATTATTGGTATTATAATTGCATGAATGTCTTAAATCTTAAGTAATGATAATGTAAACAGAGTCTGTTACTGAGCTATAGAAATATAGAGTGAGAGGAAGACAGTAGAGTATAAGTTGACAAGGAAAGTAGGGAGGAACCAGTTTGGGAAAATCTGAAAATATTAAATAAGTCAAGCCAGTAAGAATTTATTAAGCACCTTCTTACTATGTGCTGTATGTAAGAAGAAAAGCAAAAACCAGATCCTGCTGTCGGGAAGCTCAGTGTGCTGAAGGAGATAACATTCAAACAACTGCATAAAAACAAAAAAATATTGTCCTTAAAAAAGGTTTCTTAAGGAAGGTGAGATTATAGTTGGGACTTGAAGGGAGGCAGAGAGGAGGAGAAAAAGAATTCCAGGCCTAGGGAATAGCCTAGTGAGGGGTTGCACTAGGAGATAGCAGGGAGTCCATGGTTACTGGGTCACAGAGAATGTGGAGAGGATTAAAATAAGATTGGAAAAGTAGAAAGGGTTTATGAAGATACCTAGGAGAGTTTTGTAGTTGGTGGAGGCCATAGGGAGTCACTGGAGTTTACTGAACAGGTGGGCACTGTGAGCAGGCCTGTACTTTGCGGGGGTCGGTATGGGAGCTGTGTGGATGGCGGATTGGAATTGGGAGGTCTTGTGTCAGTAGACTGGTGAAAAGTCTGTGGCAGTAATCCAGGCAAGATGGTAAGGGCCCAAACTGGGAGTAGCTGTGTGAGTAAAGAACAAGGGACACAGGAAAGACGTTGTTGAGTTAGAAATGAAAGGATTCGGCAGCTGACTGAACATTGGTTATAAGCTAGGGAGAGTTTAAGTGACCACAGAGTTGTGAACCTGAGTGAGTAAGATAAAGGTGCTCTTGACAGTAAAAAGGGAGACTAGAAGAAGAGTAGGTTTGGAGGGGAAAGGGAATATAATGTTTTTTCTGTCTTTGATCTTGAGATACAAGATTACATTTTCCTTGAAGCTAGCTAGGCCCTCCTGACATACTTTTGTGTTTCTTCATCATCCTAGTGGTTTGTTCTCTTTATCCTCTGATGTTTAAATGACTATGGAACTCATAAAGGAAAGCAGTAGTCCAGATGTGATCGAATTGATTTAGAATCATAGACTTTTGAAAGGAAGAAAAATTTTAAAAGCCTTATCATTAACTTCTTTGGACATTGCCATACTTAGTCATTCATTAGAGATAAATAGGATCATGCCTTATTCTTCAAATGCCTCTCTTTTTTTAGGTCACTTTTCCTTTTTGCTCACTTGATTCCTTTATATTGCAATTTGTCAGTTCCTTCCTAGAATCTTTGATTTCCTTTTCAAAGGAAAGTGGAAGATAACTTCCTTCAGATTATAATTGTGAATAACTTCTGATGTAATTGTGGCTTTTTTATAAGTTACTTGGAGATTGTATTCATATGCTGCTTTGTTATTATGAATGATTAAAAATCAGAATTTTAAAATTTCTTAAGATTTAAAAAAGTTATTATGAGTACTTATTGTTTCATTTGTCTAAATTTATAGTGTTTGCCTAATGAATTTTATCTTAGGAGTCTTAAATTATCTTATGAACAAAAGGCATGTGATTTCAACTGGGGCAAAGGGGTCTAAATTTAGAAACATGTTTTTAAATGTGTGGCTTGCACAAAACAGTCCCTTATAAATAAGCTATGCTATGGATTGGCAGATAGATTTCCATTTTTTCTTAATAGAATAGAAAACCTTTGCTTGTTGATTGAAAAATATTTAGGTTTGCACAGCTCTTTGCAAGTCACTATAAAAATATTGATTAATTTATCTTTAAGACATTTTGGCAAAGTTGAACTTTTTTCAATAGACTGGAAAAAAAACAATTAAATTACTTTTATTGTTTGAAAGAATTGCAGGGGAAGATTTAATTTTTTTATGCCAAATATGTAGGTCTTTCTCCATTAGCATGCGCACATATAAGAATGTGTTAGTAGGAATTTATTCTGAAGCTTTGAGGACTTGGGATTTCTGGCTTCTATTTTCAGATGTTCCATTAAATTTGCTTATTTAACTTACTTTCTTATTGAGTTTTGGTTCCTGCCCAGGGACTATTTATTGAGTAAAATAATATGGAATGCCTGGGTGAAAGGTGATATATGTGGCAAGAATCCAGTTTTCTGCCCAAACAGGATCTGATGCCTATTTTCTTTCTGGACATTGTGGCTGACCAAGGTACTGAGAAAATCTAAGAGTGTCAGGCAAACCAGATTGCAGGGTGGCTAAGATTCTAGCCAGCAAAAAAAAAAATTTCACATGGAGAAACTTTTAAATCATGTTTTATATCTTATGCTGAATTATTCTGGTATTTTTCAGAATGTCTTTATCTCAGCATTTTTGAATTTTTTAATATTTTATTGTTTTTGTTTATTTGTTTTTAATCTCTTAATTATTTGGTCTGTTTGACTATCTCATTGTTCCTGCAGTCTTTACTGTCCACGATTCTGCCTTTATTTCAGTGTTTATTAGTATTTTACTCCAGCAGTTAGAATAATTCAGAGAAAGAATAAGGCATTGAGACATAACAGGGTTAGAAAAGCTTACAGTAAAAATTAGAATCTTGGGCATTCTATTTCAAAGAAGACATAATTGACCATAGAGAAGTTTCATGGATAAGAAGCTAAAATTATTGCAAACATAAGTAAATGCCCATATAAATATTTTTAAAAACATAAAAATATAGGACTTAATGCTCATATAATGTGAAGATGGAGGAAGAAGGGATCATAGTCTTTAAGACCATGAAATAGGTGAGATGGGGCATCCCTTGACAAAAATGGTAGCTTTAGGAAAATCAGATTTTTCTTTTCAGGACTGATCAGGCCAGAATAAAGGAATAGATACAAAGTAAATTTAGATAAATTCATACATGATAGCTTCATTATCCATTAACAAAGGGTTATTTGAAGATGACATGAGGGTCTTCTATCTTAGAAAATATCAGGTGATACCAGTTGAGAGTATGGGAACTGAATGAACTGTGGGTCTGTCTTAGTATGACACTATGACAATTTAAGCTCTGGAGAGGGGAATATGAATTGACTGTGACTTTGCCTGGTTAAACCTAGAATGAAAGTTTTCTCAAACAGCCATGGTCATATCAGACAGATTGGGAATAGGAGGCCAAAGTGCATTTGGACAGATAATTGGTCCCTGGCCTTAATATATTTATTGATTAATTTTATTTAGTTCTTGCAATGAGTCCCAGAAATGTAGATTTCCCCCAAAAGTAGTATCTGTCAATCAAATCTTACAAGTATTTATTCAATGCATGCTATGTGCCAGGTACTTAATAGTCCCAGACATTCGACTTTTCCAAAGCACTTTTATGTAAATTTTTTCATTTGGTTATTTTCACAGTTTTGTGAGGTTACCTTGGTGAGCATTATATTATTATTCTTACTTTCCAAATGGGTAATTTGAGGCCTAGAGGGATCAAATGACTGGCCATAATCACACATTAAAGAGTAAGCAGGTCACTAACTCAAAGGTCTTGACCTTTAATCCTTTGCTTTTTCTACTACATCATGCTCTGCTTTCAAAGATCACAGTAGAATATAAGCTTCTTGAGGTTAACTATTATTTCATTTTTGTTTTTGTATCTTACACCACATTTTCTAGAATGATTAAAGTTCCAAGAAATGGACGTTGCAGGCAAGTGGTTGAGCTTCAATGGGTTTTAATTTCCTCATCAGTTAAATGAATTAATAGGTTGCACACTTGGTAACATCTAGGAATCTCCTGTCCAAACTTCTATTTCCCAAATGAGTTTAACAGAATCTTCCAGAGGACCAGGCACATAATTTCCGCAGCCATTTAAGTTCTTTATTTCTTTAAGGATCACTTTGTAATTGAATCTATACAAGTCTCTTGGGTGCTTGGTAAATCAGTCTCCAGTCTAATTCATTTTGTAGTTATTTGGAATAGGTTTTCTCTCATTGTTTCTTGTATTTTGTTATCATTATATAGAGATGCTGTTTTTTGAGGATCTATTTTGTAGCCTGCACTCTTGCTGATAGTATTTCCTTAATTTGTATCTTTGATTCCCCCAAATGTTCCAATCAAACCATGATATATTATCAGTAAAGTTACTTAAATCTAGTTTTTTAGTTCTTTGTTCCTTTAATTTCTTTCTTTTATCTTCTTGTTGTTGCTACCATTTCCAGAATTATACCAAATAATAGTGGGGAGAGTGAGCATCTTTGCTTCAAGCCCGTATTTATTGGAAAAGGTTCTAATGTATCCCCCTGGCATATGATGCTTGCTTTATTTAGATAGATGCTTTTTTGTAAATTAAAAAAGTCCCTTTATAGTTATCCTATTTAGGCAATAGAACTCAATAACCCTTTTTTTTTGGGGGGGGAAAAGCATAAATTGCTTAGGAAAAAACGTATTTACAAAAATTGCTGGAAAAAACTGGAAAGCCGTCTGGCAGAATTTTTTTTTTTTTTTTTTTTTAATGCTAAAACCATAGAAGACTTGTACTTTGTCAGAGACTTTCTAAATCTATTGAATATCATGTTTTAATTTTTAATATAATTATTGATTGTTTTTCTAATGCTGAAAACCCTTTTGCATCTTAGTACAAATTCTACCTGATCATAATGAATTATTTTTTGGACCAATGTCTAAAGTGTGTTTGATAGGATTAGTGTGTTTGATAGGATTTCACTTGCAATTTTTGAATTAATATTCATCAATGGTACTGGACTGTAATTTTCTTTCTGTGCTTTATCTTTCCCTGGTTTAGGTATTAGAACTATATATGTCTCATAAGGATTTTGGTATGGTGCTTGGTTTCTTAATTTTTGAGAATAATTTATGAGTCATGTGTACTAATTGTTCTTTTGAAATTTTCTTGTAAATTCCATCAAGACCAGAAATAAGTAGCTCTATTTCCTTTTCTGAGATTGGGTTATTTAAGATCTCTATCAAGTTTACTGATAGTTTGGCTATTTCATATTTTTAAAGCTATTCTATTTTTTTGAGTTCTCAATTGTGTTAATATAAAACTGCATAACATGTATATTCTTATTATTCTTTTTATTTCTTCAGGTATTATGATTTTGCCTTGATCACTTGTGTTATTCATTTTATTTTTCTATTCTTTTCTCCTTAATTAGATTAGCTAAGGGTTTGTCAATTTTATTAATTTTTTCAGAGAACCAGCTTTTAGTTTAAAATTTTTTCTATGGGATTTTTTTGTTATCAGTTTATTTCCCCTCAAATTGTTAATATTTCCTCTTTGTGCTTATTTTAGGTTCATTTGTTGCATTTCTAATTTTTTAAAAAGCTTTTTCAGGTCACTAATCTTGACTTTTCTATTTTATTAATGTATATTTGTAAAGCTGTAATTTTTCAACTGAAGACTGCTTTAATTGTATCCCAGAATTTTTATTGTGTATGTTATTAATCATTTCTGTGATTTGTTTTTAGACTCATTATTTAGGATTTCATTGTCAATTTTCTATTAGGGCTGCAGCTTTTATTTTTGAACAAACAATTTTTATTGAATTATGGTCTGAAAAGGATGTATTTCTTATTCCTGTCTTCTTACCTTTATTTGCAATATCTCTATCTTAATAATGTAGTCAATTTTTGTAAAAGTTCCACTAGAACCTTATTCAGACAACATCCCATTTAAAATCTGTTAACTCTAGTTTTTCCAGTAGCTCATTTAATCCCATATTTCCCTTTTGTTTATATTTCTGTTAAATTTTTCCAGTACTTGAGAAAAGGATATTAAAGTGTCTTGTCTCTGTTGTGTTAATTAGCTATGTCTTCTTGAAGCTCAAATGTTTCCCTTTATGAATTTCGGATACTAAGGCATTTGGATAATATAAGTTTATTACTTATTGGTATTCATTTGTTGTCTGTGGTTCCTTTCAGCATAATATAATTGTTTATCTCTTTTCATTTTATGAATGTTTGTTTTTACTTTATCATATAGTAGGATTGCAACTCCTTTTTTGATGAATAGTAAATTTTTTTCTATCTCCTCTGTTTTATGTCTGTTTTTTAACCTGTTTCAGATTATGATTTCTCCCCCACTCCCTACTATAAACACAGTACTATGTTCCTTCAGTTATTTTACCTTTGTCATTTTTAAGATGTCATTGTTATCCCTATTCTCTTTTCCTCACACTTTATCCTTTTTTTCTTATTTGTTACCTCTTACCCCTTGAAGTTTGGCTTGTGAGTTCCTTTTTTCTTCTTGTTTTTATTTAGTATAATTCTTTTCTGTGTGAAGTAGACTTACCCTTTCTCCTCTTCAGCTAGTCCTATTCATCATTTAAATTTTTTTTTTTGTACCACTTTCCAAAAAAGATTTCTCTCACTCTCTGCCTGAAGTGATGTTAGAGTAGTCAGAACTGACTTCAATTAGATATTGTTGGGTTTCTTTCCTCAGGTGTAGTGATGTGGAATGCAGCCTCCCCTTCCCAGTACCCTCACCACATCACCTAACCCCATCACTTCAGAGCTCGTAGCACCTGTGCTATGGGATTGCAACCCTCAGCATGCATTTGCTCCTGCAGGGTTGCAGCTGCTCACTGCCTTGCATACTAGGGACGTCTGGAGTGGTCCAGGAAAGAAGGAAAGGGAATGGGATGTGAAGGCTGGTTTTGCTGCAAACCTGTCAGGTCCTTGAACCAGCCTCTGTCTTAGTATGGGAAGTGGGTGAAGGTTGGTAAGAGCTCAAGATCAGTGAGCATCAGTTGATTGGTTTTTTCTTTTCTTTTTAAACTTCCCTTTGAATGTTAGATTTCCCACCGAGACAGCTCAAGAGCTCAAGCTCTTTTTTATTTGGGGCATATAATTTCTCTTTTGAAGGGATCTGGATAGTCATGAGAATCAGAAAATGTCTCGTCCTCCATCTTATTGCTCCTGGAACTCAGAAATCTATGGGTAATTTTCTTGGAGAATGGATGCCTACATTTTTTCCAATATATGAGTTTCCAAAATACTTTGAGAACTTTTTTCTAGAATGTTCATTGAAGTGGGAAATGGGGGATAGGAAATAAAACAGGCTATGGAAATAAGTGCCGATTATTTCCTACTAGGAAATAAATGGTTCCTATGTGTTATGCACTTTGCTAAGTGCTTTACATAAATTTCATTTGCTCTTTGGAGCTTCAAGGGGTGGATTGCAACATTCATGCTTCATGATTTAAAAAATCTCTCCTCTCTCTCTCTCTCTCTCTCTCTCTCTCTCTCTCTGTCTCTCTCGCTTTTACAGCAAAAACTTCTAAACTTTGGAGAAGAGTGTTTTTTCCTTTTCTTTTTTTCTTGTTTGTATTTACCAGTTATGTGGGGATGAGTTCTTACTTTGGAAACTTTTTTTTCTCTCTTGAAAATGCCATGCCTCATATAGTCTTTGAAGGAGTGAAAACTCTCCAAAGCAAGGAAAGTGACCCAGATGTAGTTGATGGCAGCACTGATATTTTGCAAAAGGGGAAGGCATCTAGTCATTACTTAAATTAACATTCCTGCATGTAATTTGAGGATTAGACTGATTTCTCTTTCATGCATTATCTGAGTGTGCCCTGGTGTTTGTATCTCTGTAATAGGGCTGGAGAGAAGCGCACGTCTGAATCCATTTTAATGACTAAAGAAGTCTTGAATCAGAATGTAATCCCGATCTGAGGTGTGAGTGACTGCAGTAACACAGTAATGATCATCTTAAAAATAAAGGGGTCACACTTCTTATTTTCATTGGCACTTTCTTAAGGAATCTGAAAATCCTCTGTGTGTTGTTTGAAAAGAAAACGAACTGTTCTAGGGGAGACTGCTTTTTCTTCTCTGGAGTAGTTGGCATGTTTTCTGAGCTAAACTTACATGTGCCAGAAATCAGACAGGGTCATGAGCAATGGCCAAGGCTGCCAAGCCATAAGGATCCTTGGCAGAGGTGGCAGCCAGCTTTGGAGAACTCCAGTGACTCTTAACTTTTACATGATATGGAGAAACTTTTGTGTTCCTCAAGAGAGGGATGAAAGGACCTGCCAAACTGAAGAATCAGAGTTTTCATTAATTGATAAATATGTTCTTATCAAAGTGAACTGGAAAACACCCTCAAACTGCATTTCTTTAAAGAAGAATTATCCTTTAATAAAAAAAAAAAAACCACCACTTTTGAGAAAAGATCATTGTTGAGAATCAAACCTATGCTTTCCTTTTTTGTACTTCAGTACAAATTATATTTTCCCCTTTTTAAGTTTCAGGACAATGAAGTTTCTTGTCATAGACAACTGGGGGGGGGAGGGTACCATAGTGGATGGCTTATTGGGTTAATCCTTGGGAATCACTGGGTTAAGATCTTACCTCTGATACTTTCTAATTATGACTGTGGACAATCACTTAGCCTCTTCTGTGAAAAGATGGAGATTATGATAAGCGCCCTTTGATAGTCTGATGAGGTCTATGCCCCCTTTCCCAGAGTATTTTAAAATGCATAATATAAAATAATCAAAAATTATGTATTAAGTGTCTGCCATGTGCTAGGAACTTTGCTAAATACTAGGTAGCATTACAAAGGAAATAATTATGTTGAAATAGTGATTTATCTAGCTATATAATATTGTATAATGTGTGTGTGCTTGTGTGTGTATATATGTGTATATATTGACAATCTAATATTTACTATACATACTCATGTCTGTATACACACACATAGAGAGACATTTGAAAGTTTATGGACCCCAGGTTAACATTTCTGGAAGCTACATGTTAAAAACCCTTGACATATAGAGGTTATTGCAAGGCTCAAGTGGACTTTATATATGAGTGTGTATGTGTGTATACATATATTTCTTCCCATGCATTTATCAATGTATGTATGTATGTATGTATGTATTTATCTGTCCATCTAAGGCTTCCTCTATATACTTTGTAGTCCCCAAAGACCAGGTCTGGAGTGGGTAGCAGTGCCGAGTCTGGGATATTGATGTTAGGGGAAAGTAGCCAGTAGCCATGTCAGAACAGGTTTTACACTGCAGAGCTTTTGAGCTGTGGTTTTTGGAGTGAGGTGAATGCAGGAAATGAGATTCAGGCTGTATGAAATGGAATTTAACATTTGTTTCTCACTTGACACAGTTGTTATCCTTATTACACAGAAACACACATTTTCGTTATAGTTTTCGTGTCAAGAAAAATAGTCATCCGTTTGTCTAGGGTTTTTTTGTTTTGTTTTGTTTTGTTTTGTTTGTTCCAACGTCTTGGTGTTTTCGAAAGGGAGCAGATTGAAGATTGGGCACTGCTGGCAGATGGCTGCTGGAGGCTCATGAGCCTTGAAAGATAAGGGATGTTTACAGGGAGAGCTTTACAGAGAGCTTAGTCAGAGAGGAAGCTTTTGCATCTTAGGAAGTGGTTATAGTATGAATTAGATGTAGACATCCAGATCCATGGAAGATAGAACTTTGCTGAGAATGTCAGACCATTAGCTGCTGCTAATAGATCAGTTTCTCTACTATTAACAAAAAATCTTAAATCTAGCTTGCTGTTGTTTGTAAGAAAAAAGCATTTAAGATGGGTTCATAAGCTTTTGTTTGTTCATGGACTCCTTTGGCAGCCTAGTGAAATCTCTGGACTTCTGGGAATAGTGTTTTTAAAAGCACAAAATAAAATACATAGGATTACTAAGGAAACCAATTATCAAAGATTATAATTATTGAAGGATTATTAAATCAAAGGAAATTATTATAATTATAACATAATTGTAAAAGTTACAATCAAGACTTTTTTTTTTTTTTTTTGGAAAGTTTACAAACCTTAGGAACTCTTAAGAAGAGTCAGGATAAAGTTCACCTCTTTCATAGTGTAATTATACACCATTTTCCCAGTTTTTTGAATTTCTCAGACTACTGGAATTAGGCTTGTTAGCCTTGACTTTTCATTGTTCCAACCATTTTGAGGGATATTTTTCTAGAGTGTGCTTTACAAAATTTTTGCCTCCTGACAAGTGAATTGTCTTCTCAAGGTTTACTATTTTTTTTTTTAACTGATGGAATTGTGGGACCATTTCCCTCCTAGAAACAATAATTATTAGATCGCATTCCTTAAGAACTCACAAAAGTCTATTTAACTAGCAATGTACCTAGAAGATGCCAAGTTCAGCACACTTTACCCTAAGCTACCTCTCAGCCTCTAGATATAATAGAAAAATACATTAACAATTCTAATTCAGGTTAGGAAGTAGTTGCTATTCTTTCTTCCCCTTGTTGGTCAAGTAGGTCTTGCCCCAGCTATTGAATCCCTGGTGTAGAATATACATTGGAAAGAAAGTTACAACAAAACTAGGAACTGGATAAAAAAGGATAAGATCTGGAGGTGTTGGAGGTGTTAGGGATGTCTACAGAGGAAGAAGAAATGTTTCACTTATTTCTACCACAGTGGGGAGCTGTGGCCAGAACGCTGTCTGGAGACAGTTCTGGACGTAGTGATAGAGTACTCCGTGCACTCCTTGACAAGACCAGAGGGATATGCCACAGCCTCCAACCTTATACAAAGAAATTTGGAGTAGGGGAAAAAAAACGTACATCCATTGCTTGTTAAAACTTTCCCTGATTATGTCAAGAGGCTATCAAACTGGACATACCCTTTGATCCAGTAGTCTCACTCCTGGGCTTATTATATCCCAAAAAGATCTTAAAGGAGGGAAAGGGACCCACAGATACAGAAATGTTTGTGGAAGCCCTTTTTGTAGTGTCAAAAAAACAACAACTGGAAACTGGATGCCCATCAGCTGGAGAATGGTTAAATAAATTATGGTATATGAATGTTATGTAATATTATTGTTCTGTAAAAAATGACCAGCAGGATGATTTCAGAAAGGCCTGGAGACACTTACATAACTGATGCTGAGTGATATGAGAAGAACTGGGAGATCATTGTATATAGCAACAAGATTGTATGATTATCAATTATGTTAGATTTGGCTCTTCTCAACAGTGGAGGTGATTCAAAGCAATTCCAATAGATTTGGGATAGAAAATGCCAGTCACATTCCAGCGAAAGAACTATGGAGATCAAGTGTGGAGGAAGGAAGTATGGTATTTTCATTTTTTTGTTTGTTTTCTTCTTGTGTTTTTTCCCCTCTTTGGTCTGATTTTTCTTGCACAAGATGACAAATATAGGTATATGTTTAAAAGAATTGCCCATATTTAACCTATATTAGATTGCTTGCTCTTTTGGGGAAGGAAAAAGGTAAGAAAAGGAGGGAGAAAATTTTAGAACATAAAGTTTTACAAGAATGTATTTTGAAAACTAGTTGGAAAAATAAAATATTATTGATTATTCCAATTAAAAAAAAACAACCTTTTTCTGCAAGGAAGGTAATGATGAGGCTTACTGCAATCATATTTTTTTTTTTATAATAGGACTGGTCATGTTAAAATGCAAACCCTGTATCTCTTGGGGGTACTGAGTTCCTTGGTGGTTTTTTTTGGATGTAGTTTACATCAAATAATACACTCAGGGATGGATGGATTAATGAATGTATCTGTCTTTTAGCAGGAAATATTGCCAGGATTCTTTTGACAGCTGGTTCATTTTTACTTTGTTCTCTTTATCTTTTATTATGACATTTGTCTAACCTCCAAGCCCTGTGAAAGAGTTTTTCTCCCTTCCCCCAGCATATTCTGAAAGGATGAGTGGGATCAGGAGTCTTATCAAGTAGTTAAGCACATATTCCAAGTTTAAAAGAGGAATTTAAGATTTTAAAATTTTATGTAGTTTAACTTGTTTTATCTTATTTCTGACTTGGACAAAGTTCATATACAGGATGCTGTGATGATAGTGGAAAAATTAAAGTTATAATAACCACCCTTTTTAGTAACATAATTGTGTATAGTTTTTTCTAAATGTTTAAAAGTATTTCTATATAGGAAAAGGTGTTTTTTTAAGATATAAAATTCAGTTGCCAAATGGCTATTTTTATTGAAGCTCTTTGTCATATAATACTGTTAAGACATTAATTTCTACTTTATTGTGACAATAATAGTTGCTTATTTCTTAACATTAAAAAGAAAACTCTTTGCCCAGTGTCTTTTGTGGTGATTGCAAAATGATATTTTATTTTTTATCAGGATCTCTTTTGTGTTATAATTTTTTCTTAATTAAATTCAACAAACATTAAGTACCCACTGTGTTTAAGGCACTATGATAAGATGATGACTGTACAGAACCACCACCACTACCCTTCCAAAAAAAATGAAACTATTTCATTCTTCAGGGAGCTCTTAACAATTAAATTACTAGGTAATTTGAGGAAGGTTAGAGCACTTTTGTGGCAATAGACTTAGTTTATATCAGTGAGACTCAGCACTTTAGTCACTGGACACCTGGCAAAGTTAAAACCTCAGTAAGTGGGGAGATTCAGGGAACTTTTCCCACAGTTGGTTCTTTGTCCTCATCTGCCTGGCTGAGAGTTTTGGTTTTATGTCTCTTCTTGTTTTGCTTCTCTAATATTCCTATCTCCAATCTTTTAAATGGGTGAACTTTTGTCTAAGCAATAAATGCATTTTTTAGGAAGTAGAAAATTGATGATAATAGGTTTAAAAATCCTAATTTTGCACACTGCATTGAGGACACCAGTTTTCCCTTTTCTGACTCAAGCCTTATGTCAAAAGTTAGATTTAGAGGCAGAAGTGGGGGAGGCCTATGAATTTTTATATGCTGATTCTCCTACATAAATTGTGCTTTTAATCATTCCATACTAAAGAGAGGGGAAGGAGGAGAGAGAAAGAGAGACAGAGAGAGAGAACAAGAATGAATGTGAAAATGCTTTCTTTCCCTGCTGCTGTAGCATTCCTGGGACCAACTCTGTTTTGAAAAAATTCAAAGATCTTACCTTTAGTTTGTAGGGACTTTAACCCTAGAGTTACCAGTAAAGATATCCCAATTCCACATTTAGGATGATGATGATGATGATATTAACTGACATTTAAATTACGTTTGCAGAGTGCTTTACATATATCATACCATTTGATCTTAAGAGTAGCTTTGCAAAGGAGGATCTATCCCTTATCCCCATTTTATAGATGAAGAAACTGAGACTGAGAGAAGAGATTTGTCCCCAGACAAATTCAAACAATTCTGGGATTCAGAAGCAGCTCAATGCTTTCAATCAAAATTACCTGAATGGAGAATCATAAAGATATTTTAGAGCTGGGAAGGAGGACCCTACAGGTCAGTTCCATGGAAGGAAGTCTTCCAAGCTGAATAGTTTTGAAGATCCTGATTATTGGACCAAGTTGGTGAATCTTGTTAGTTAGGAAGGTCAATCTGGTTGGGAATTTTGTTTAGAAAATTTCTAAAATTCACATACTTGTCATAATTACTTTTACCTAATTTCTGTTGTTTTTTGACCAACCAAGAATTAGGCATGAGAATTTAAAATTTTCCAGAAGTAATCATTTTGAAGTAGTACCAAAAAAGTATTTAGGAGTGGCTTTTTAGAAGGAAGGGGTTGGGTCATTGTCCTTTGCTACTTTCATTTTCTAGGCCATTAGTTCATTTAGAGCAGGGGCCATATCTGATCCATCCAGTAAGATGTAATCCTCTTAAAGACAGGAATTGTTTCATTTTCATTTTTTGTATACTTATCACCTTGTACATGGTCTGTGCTAAGTAAATGCTTCTTGAATTGACTGGAATCCTTTTATTACCCTTAATAACTGGGTGTAGCATCTGGGCTTGGAGTCAGGAAGACTTGAGTTCAGATTTAGCCTCAGACATTTATTAGCTATGTGAGCCTTGGCAAGTCGCTTAACTCTGTTTTGACTCAGTTTGTAAAAGTTGTAAAAT
Source organism: Sminthopsis crassicaudata (assembly GCF_048593235.1). NCBI lineage: Eukaryota > Metazoa > Chordata > Mammalia > Dasyuromorphia > Dasyuridae > Sminthopsis > Sminthopsis crassicaudata. Next base: position 568,251,423 of record NC_133619.1, read on the forward strand.
GAGCTGGGGAAGAAAATCCACCATTTCAGTGTCTTTGCTAAGAAAACCCCAAAAGGTGTAGAAAAGAATTGGACACAGCTGAAAATAACTAAACAATGACAGCATTACTCCTAACACTAGTGAAATACTTTATATATAGTAATTTGTTGATAGTTGTTATGGAAATTAGGTAAGGTGTATCAAATGAGTAGTATAAAATAGTTCTCTTAAGTTTATAAATATATTATTCCTTTTCAGAATCTGTTACTGATCTTCCAGGAAAGACTGAAAATGGACCTGTGTTTACAAGACTGCGTAACCCATATACAGGCAAGTCATCTTGTATGTTGGTATTGGGCTTATTTTCCATGATGTAAATGATTATCTGACTTGTTTTTCCTTTTTTTTTTTTTTTTTTTTTTTCCAAAAACAAACAAACAAACAAACAAAGATATAGGTGTTTGTGTACGTGTACAACTTCATTTTTTCATTTCTGAGAGTAACCTTTAAAATTAAGATGGTAACACCAGTGTGAAAGAAACATGCCAGAGATTTTCCTGGTCACGCCAGCTAGTTCACTCAGTGTAAACAATTCTGATTTCTTCTTATAATTTTAATCAGTGAAACTGTTCTTTCATCAGAAATATTGGCAGCACAAAAAAGTAACAAGTTTGACTTCTTTTAAATGCATTAATTTTCTTTGGAATCCTTAGGCCAACTTTTCTTAGGGTAGTATCCAAAGTTAGTCTTCATTCATATTCATCTTATGCTACAAAAGTAAAATAAACAATCAGAGGGAAAAGAGTTTAACTTGACATGCCAGGTTTTTTAGTATTTTGATTTTTAGTTCTCGTTTTCCTATTTTATTCAGTCCAAAGAATAGTATCTTTTTTCTTGTCAGTAGATGATGATCTACCTTGAATTAAAAACATATTGTAGGGGAAAAGAGAAATGTACTATATTGGAGAAAATTTCATTATAATTGCAAATCCAGTGCTCTTCCTATGTTGTTAGTATCCTATATATTCTTACATTTTTACAGACATATTATAATATATATTGTGAAATTACACCAATTTAATCTTAAGTGATTTATCGGAAAATATAAATAAGAATGGTGTTTTATAAAATTCATTTTCTATATCTGCTATTTTCTGTTCAGTTATGTAAATTTCTTATAATAACTTTATGGTAAGTTAAAAGCAAAAGATGCTTTCTTTATTTCTTGAAATAGCATTTAGTTGGAATGGTAGCCAGTAATTCTATGAAGCAACAAGAAAGGGAAAAATGATGTCCTTTCCAGGTAAGGGCATGTGCCTCAGAATTTGGAATTCATAGGTCCTGTTTTTAGTAGGTGATGTGACAGACAAATTTGCCTCTTTTCCTTTGAGAGAAATTTTATCATGGGCAATTAAAGTTTGCCCCAAATGCATCAGATACAAATCATTGTTGAAAATACATAGTGTGTCCTTTTTTTTTTTCCTATCTTTCTCCTCCCTTCTTCTCCTCGTATTAGAAGTCCACAATACTAAAATTGGCTGAAGTGAAAACTAAACCTATGTGGAGCTTCAGGAAAAAGATTCCAAGGCATTTACCTTTTAATGCATAGGTTGGACTCAGAGAGTCTGCAGACTTTGTCTATGTTCTAGCCTAGCTACAAGCTGCATCTGAGACCTGTGACCTGTGCTTCAGCTGTACCTCATCATTCCCTCCCATTACACTCGTTTAGATTAGAAATGGAATTTCCCTCCTGATCCAATGTAGGTTTGAATCAAAGGCCTTGTGGCAGTTAAGATAAATTAATCATACTTTTCATTTATTGGTTGAAGTTCAGTAGGAATTAAAGAGCTGGAAAAACAAGCATCTTTATGATATATAAGCTTTCTTTGTAGTTACTAGTTTATAGAGAAGATATCTATGTATATTGATGTACATATTAGGAATTCCTCAGAACCATTGGACAGTCTGACTTTTGTGAAAACTTAAAAATAAAAAACAGATTTCTTTTAACAGGGGAAGCAGCCCTTTACTTGTTCAATACCAATGTGCAGCAGCTGTTTGAAGTAAAAGCTTTCCATGAAGAGTACCATTCTTGGTTTATAGGTCAGACCGTTCAGCATGGTGAGTTACCTGGTGCATGCCTTCCCTTCACACTGACTAAGAATCTAAGGTTACATTACTTCTTCATTTGAATGTACAGCTATGGAAGAGTCTGGCTGATGCATACCCTCACTTGTTCATAAATTAGCTCAATTTATTGGAAAAGGAACATATTTTGACTAATATCTATATATCTTAACACTTTTAAAGCTAGAAACTTGCCTTGAGTTGGTCAGAAGTATAACAATTTGAGTAGCGTGAGTATACACCATTGTGTTCATGGAAACATGTTTAGTCTCTCTCCCTTGAAGGAATGTTAATTATTTAACTAATCCTCTTCAGAATATATATTTAAGAAGTAGCAAGCAACTCCTGGGTTCTGAGGAAAAGGGGGCAGATAGGACATATGAGGCTCCGGAGGAAGGGATAAAAACTCACTGACTAGTTGGTCTTTTTTAACTTAAATTTTTTTTTAAATTTATTTTTAAGTTTTTTCTTTTTATATTTTGAGTTCCAAATTCTTTCCTTCTATTCCATCCATTTGGAAGATAATGATATCATTTATATACATGTGAGATTATGCAAAACATTTCCATATTAGCTATATTGCAAAAAAAAATTTGAGAGTGTGAAAATTATACATTGTACATTCAAAGTTCATTAGTTCTTTCTGGAGGTGAATAGAGTTTTGCTTTTTTTTTTTTTTTTTTTTTTTTTTTTTTTTTTTTTTTAATCGTGAGTCCTTTGGAATTGTCATGGATCATTGCATTAATTGATCAGAGTAGCTAAGTCTTTCACAATTGGTCATCATTATGATGTTGTTTACTGAGCTCAATGCTCTCCTATTCATTTCACTTTGCATCTTTTCATATAGGCCTTGTCATGTTTTTTCTGAAACCAACCCCAACATCATTTCTTATAGACCAATGATACTCTATCATAATCACATGTCATATCTTGTTCAGCTATTTCCCCAATTGGTGAACATCCCCGCAATTTCCAATTCTTTGCCACTACAAAGAGTGGTTTGTGTGTATATAAAATATGTGTAAACATTTTTGTACATATAGTTCTTTTCCTTTTTTTTTTTTTTTTCTTTTTTTGGATCTCAATGAGTTACAAACCTAGTAGTTTTGTTCAAAAAGTATGCACAATTTTATAGCCCTTTGGGCATTGTTCTGAGACTGTTCTCTAGAATAGTTGGACCAGTGGACTCCACTAGCAGTTTATCATTATTTATTATTATTTTCCTTCATCCCTTACAACATTTGTCATTTCTGATAGATGTGAGGTAGTTCTTCAGAGTTGTTTTAATTTGCATTTCTCTAATCCATAGTGAATTAAAGCATTTTTATGACTATAGATAGTTTTCATTACTTCTAAAAAATTCTTATTCATATCCTTTTTCCAGCTCCCCACTAGTTTTTCTCTGCTCACAGCCTGTTCTCCTTGTCTACCTGTAGTACTCCCAATTTATTAGTGAAAAAGACTGGTTCTCAGGAGTAATCATAATGATTGGATTGAGAGTTAGCAAAGCCTGGCTTCAAATCCCACACTTACTAGCTGTGGGATCCTGGGCAAGTAAGTCACCTTCATTATCCATGAAATGAGTGTCACATTCCATGGACTTTTAAGTTGCTTTTCTGCTCTGTATTTGTGATCCTAAGATCTTGACTTTTTTCTACAACAGGCCCTAACTGTTTGTATGTGTATCATAGACTCCTTGGGCAGAATAATATTATCCTAAAATAATTATATCCCTTTTTCAGGATAATATTTCAAATACATAAAATTGCATAAAATATATAGAATTGCAAAGAAAATCAATTATCTTTGAATAAAGATTTTTGGATCCCTAAAATCTATTTATGGACTCCTGGACCCATTGATTAAGAAGCCTTGTCTGGAGCTTTTGTCTTTCTTTTCCTTTTTTCTTGTTTTCCTTCTTTCTTTTTCTTTCCCCTGAAGAAATAGCTGTTCTGAGGACTGGCCACCTGGATTTTGTTTTCAAGCTGGAAAACCTGTTCCTAATTTTTTAATATAGTGGATGCCATATGTAAAATAAACTTAGTGCTTCTGATAAGGTTATTTTTATAAGCTGTTTTTCCAGATTTTTTTTGAATAATTGATTAGGCAGTGCCAAAGTATGAGATTCTTTCCTTAAGTTTCTTACTTACTGTAAAATGGATATACACACACACACGTGCGCGTGCGCGGTACCTCAGAAGTCTCAGTGCAATTTAAAACTTCATTGAGATTTTGGGGGCACCCAATGTATATGTAAGCATAGGTACATGCATGCATATATGCATATGTATGTTTAGATAAGTTATATAAATACATGAACTACATATATATATATATATATATATATATATATATATATATATATATATATATATATATATATATACATACATACATACATACATAGAATGCATTTGCATATAAACCGTGTACATCTTGGTTCATATATGTGCCTATGGGGTGTCTACATATATTTTTCTTCTTTTTTTGATTAGAGAGGTTCAGAAACTGTTTTTAAAAAATTATAACTATAGCTCAATACAATTAATTTCTTTTTTAATCACACATATTTTATTTTGTGCATTTGAAATTATTCTGAGAAGGTGTCCATAGGCTACATCTGCCTGCCAAAGGGTCCAGGACACAAGGATAGTTAAGACCTCCAGGGTCTTCTGCCCTGACACATTCCCACTAATCTATTGGTACCCAACCTCCTCTTCTGGAACAAGTAGATGAGTTCTGTGTAGTTATCCCCTTTGTTGTAGAATTTTGATGAGTTTGGGGGGAAGATGCAGAAGTTAGAGGAGAAGTGGCCTTTAGGATTAGATTATTGGATTGGTTTCTATTTTGATTGACCATCCCTGAAGGGTTCTATCACCAAAAGAGCCTTGATTTACAGAAAATTTCCTTTTGTACTTGTGCTCTTTCTCGTAAGCTACTGTGCTCTGGAAATTTCTCTATCATTTTCTTCCATTGTGCTTTAAAACCTTGGCAGGCCTGAGTGAAGGCTGACCCTCCTACTTTCTATATAGCACTTAGTCATTGGCTCAGTGTGGACCTTTCAGTGAAGCTCTATGTTCACACTGTGTGATGCTGTTGTCCTATAGAACTTTTCCTCATCTTCAGAAGCCCAGTCAGTCCAGGTTATGGCCTAATAATCTCCTTGCCTCAGTCTTTTGATGTTTGGTTGGTAACAGGAGTTCTGCAATTCTGGCCTTTTTTTTTTTTTTTTTTTGCCTTACCTTTGTAGAAAGTGATTTTAAAGGCAGTAAATGAAAAATCAACAATAGATTTCAATAGGCTTGACTTTCTTTCCATATATACAGAATAATTTTCAGGGGGTTGTGCTACATGTTTGTTCAGAGACACAGACAATCATAGACTTATTTATGAACTATTACTTAAAATGGAAGTTTTTAAATATACACTTTAGTGGACTTATAATTACCTTGAATACTAAGATAATAGAATCAGCAATTCAGTGTGTTTTTTTTTTTTTTCCCCCTTTTCAATCTGCAGATGGTCGTCTTTTACTTGTAACACCAATGGATCCTTTGTTTATGGTTCTGTACTACCTTATAAAGGCTGAGAAAGAGGTATGTTTCCTGGTTTGGACATCAAATGATTAAGGGAAAAAATACAATTTTCTTTTATATTCCACCCCTTCTTCTTTGAATTATTCCAAAATGTCATTTCCAAAAACTTTAATTTTACGATCATAAAAATGTGCAGCATGTGCTCTGGAACAGATTTGTAGCTCAGAGCCTCCAGGGCCTGAGTTTTAATCCAGCTTCAGCCACTAACTTGCTGTGTGACCTCCAGCAAGCCACTCTGACCTTTTTGTGTACCCCCACTAGAGTCCTATAAGGACTAAGCAATAAATTTTTTTTAATTTTTTTTTTTTTTTTTACAAAACACTTGTTAGATTTGAAGAAAAATGATTTAAATGTCAAGAAAATAACAACATCCTTGGGGAGAATTCAGCAAGGAGAAACTCACTTTCTCACCTGTGCCTCAAACACTCTGGAAGTCTATAGAAGGAATCTTGGAAATTCAGAAGGCATTTATAGAGGTGGGATACCTTAACTCATATTTGTATTCTAAAACCTCTTTGATTGGAGTCACACTGATTTGGCATTTGTGATCAGTCAAGGCTGAATTCACACTCTTTCTTTCATCAAGGAAAGAGATTTTCTAAAACCAACTAATTATAATTATCCCATTGAAATTGTAATTTCTCAGGAGGATAAAATGTTTTGGGGTACTTTAAGTGTAAGCACTCTGTACATTTGAAAGTAGAGTCTATAAATGTAGATTGAAGCATACTATTTTCACCAAAGGGGGGTTTGTTTTTTCTTGTGGTTGTTCCCTTCTGTTCTGATCCCCCCCCCTGCAACATAACTAATATGGAAATATGTTCAAAATTATTATACTTGTATATCTTATATCAGATTGTTTGCTATCTTGGAGAGGAAGAAAGGAAGGAAGAAAAAAAATTTGGAACTCAAAATCTTACAAAAATGAATGTTGAAAAATATCTTTATGTGTGATTGGAAAAATAAAATACCATTGAAATTAAAAAAAAAAGAAGCAAAGTGAGAGCTTTTATTAACACAGGCTTTTCTTCTTAGAGCTTCCATTACTTTCTAGGATTTAATTCAGATTTCTGGAACCATTTGAAAATAATGAAATTTCCTCTCCTTCTTTAAAAAAGTAGTCTTATTATACTAATACAGGCTGACTTCTCCCTTGCTTCACATTCCCTAGTTTGTCTGAATTAGGAAGGTTTTATTATCTAAGAGTCATCCTTTGTCCTGATATGATAGGTAACAGTAGCTATTAGGATTAGGACAAGCAAGCATTGAGGAGAGGAAGATGCCTTTCTACTTTTCAGGAAGCCAAGGCCCTGCTTCTAGGCTGTGTTTAGGTAAGAAATGAAAATTTCAGCTGACCATAAGAATATGAATTATGTCTGAAAACTACTAAAAAACTCTGGCTTTCATGATCTTTAAAAAGAGGTAGCTAATGGCACAATGTTTAGAATACTGAATTTGGAATCAGGAAGACCTAAATTCAGATTCTGCTTCAAACACTAGCTGTGTGATTTTGGGGAAATTATTTATTTTCTCTTTGCTTTAATTTTCTCAACTATAAAATGGAGATGATAAGAGCATCTACTTTGAAGGGTTATTGTGAAGATCAATTGAGATAATATTTGCAAAAAAGCAGTTAGAACAGTTAGTATCTGCCACATAGTAGGCATTTTAGAAATGCTTATTCCCTTTCCTGGCTTTAAACTGTATTCTTCCTGTTTTAGCTTGATGAAATGGAAGATGCCAAAGGCATACCCACTTTAATCTAGAAACGCCCTTGGAAGCCATCTTTATTTGGTAATCCTTTATCAAAAATGTTTGTAGTTAATAGTAAAAAAAAGTATTGATTTCATTTTAGATATGAAAATAATTTTTAAACAATATCTTCAGTTTGCAACTTTTTTCCATTTGGTAAGGAGAAATGTGATAAGGATCTTTTCTAATATTAACCTTTAGTCTCCTATTCCAGAAATTATTTTGACATAAGTGAAAATAACTCTTTTCTTCGCAGCAGTCCCAAGTGTAGCTAATGTTATATTCAAAACATTAGCAAATTCTCATGTTACAATTTTTTGGGGGCATGTGTGTGAAAGAAATAAGAATGAACAAATTAGTTAATTATAGTATTGTATTCCAACCCTGACCTGTGGTAGGCCACATATGTATGCACTGAAGATAACCTTCTAGTTGTCTGGTATTCAAAATTCTGGCTCATTCTGATAATGGCTGATCATGGGGTAGAAATCCAATCACTTTAAGATTTTGACCCTCTGAGAACCAGACTTTCCACTTGAGTGACAAGAAGGACATTGAATCCAAGGTATTTTTATCCTCTATTCTTCATAGCATGAAATCTGAGAAAATCCCTTATCCTGGTGATCAGTGGGATCAAAGAATATTCCTGATTCAACTCCTTGAAGTGATATATTAATATTTCTGTCCAGCAGAAGAGAATGGAAAACAGCATTTTAGAATTTGAAAGAAATTGTCTCTAAAACAAACAAGGAGCACTAGAGGGAAAGGGGAATGTGGTGGATAGGAAACCACACTGCTTCTACAAAGCTTACTGGCTGCCCCTGATCTTCAAGTCCTGTATTGATTTTGGAAAACTTCATGTATCTTGTTATATTAGTGAAGTGAGTAGGCAAGGGGGGAGTGGAAACCAGTTCAGAAGGGATGATGTGCTTACTGTCTGTGTATCCAACTTCAGTTCGAGTTGCTGGGTCTCCGGATATTAGGACATATAAATAGATCTCCATAAGCCTAATTTTTACATGACTGACCCTACAATATGCTCACTTTTACAATCCTCTTTTAATTATTCAATTGTTTATTCTTTTTTCAATCATTTCTGACTCCATGACTCTATTGTGAATTTTCTTGGCAAATATATTAGAGTAGTTTGCCATTTTACAGATGAAGAAACTGAGGTAAATGGGGTTAAGTGACTTATCCAGGATCACACAGCTAGTAAGTGTCTAAGATCAGAATTGAATACATGAGTTTTCCTGACTTTCTGGCAGTCTGTATCTACTGCAGCACCTAGCTGCCCCTCTTTAAATTATATTCTTTACCCTTAAAACAAAATGTATTTATTTTGTAGTGATAATATTTTCATGTAATCTTTTTTTTTTTTTTTTTTTTAAAGAAAGGCTAATTTAGTTGTTGTCTTAGTATATTGCAAATAAGAAAATATGGGTTTTAGTTTTGACTCTGCTCCTAATTGTGAGCAAGTCATGTAATTTATTCTGGACCTCAGTTTGTTTTTCTGTAAGATTAAGGATTAGATCTAAAAATGCATCCCAACTCTTAACTTTATTTATGTCTGAAATTCTGAATGCTCTGTTCAAAGGGATTTTGAAATTCTATCTAATCAAGAGATTTTGTGATCCTGACAGAGACAACATTCACCTATAAATTTTCCTGTAAGGGAAAGCTCATATTGTAGTTGGTATGCAGGTTATATTGTACAGGCCTGAGGTAGGATACCTCTCTATGTCAGGAGGAGGTTTGTGGGCTGTGCTCCAAACACTTCATTTATGAGTTCAGGCAGAACTGGAACTGACTTCCCAGAGGTGAGAAGTCAGGGCTCTATTCTCCTAAGGCATTTTGGGCCTCTATGGAAAAGGGATTTGGGATACTGGGAATCAGAATTCCAAGGTTTGCCTCCAGCAGGTTGTGAGTGTAGAAGGCAGTGGGCAGAAATTCACTAGTGTAAACCAAGCCCCTGCCACTCCACCCCTCCCTGCCTGCTTTTGATCATCTTTCCACCCCATTGTCAGTGAGTTTCTATGTTTTTTGAATATAGAATAACTTTGTGTAAGTTAATTTGATATCATAGTGTCTCATAAGCAGATAGTGTTTAAAATGCTTTATTTATAGTTAGCCTGGATTCAATTTATAGATTGATTATGTGGCACCTCTGGCTCTTTTCTCCTTGGTTTAAGGCAGCTAGCCATAAAGTAATACAATTTATTATTATTATTATTATTATTATTATTATTATTATTATTATTATTATTATCCCCTCCCCCTCTTGGAGAGAAAGAGAGGAAGGTTGTTGACAGTAATGCATGTTTTCCCTTTGATTTATCTTATCTTTTTTTTTTTTTTTTCCCCAGCAAGGGAAATTTCAGCCACTGGATCAGGTTGTGATAGATGCAGACTTTCCTAGCTGTTCCATGCTGTTGCAGTGTGCCAAACTCAAATCATTTCTTCACCATGTGACAGATGAAAAAGGTAGAGTATTTAGGAGAGAGTCTTCTAGTTAGGTAATAACTTTTGGAATAGCATTTTATTGCCATGATAAAAGCAAAAGTTGTGAACTTGAGTCAAAAAATCTCCTTACCTAGAGACCCCAAGACTTTCTTTACTTGGTACCTAATTGATACTTAGATACTAAGAGATATTTAAGAGTAATTCAGAAATTAAATATCTGAATATAATGTAGGGTTTTCATTTGAAACCTTTACTAATACATTTATCATGGACAGAAGGTTGGTTTTCCACTGATAATCAGACTGTTCTTAATGAACAATATGACCTTAAGGGAGTTACTGTGGTCTGTTGCCTTCAAAGGTCTGGAGATCAAAAGACCTAGTTTCTAGTCTGAGCTCTGTCACTAAGTAGTTTTTAAAAAAGCTTCACTGAATGGTTTTATTTCTTTGTTTCTCACTTTCTTTTTCTGTAAAATAGAATAATAGCTTCTATTTGCCTAACTCATAGATTGCATTTAGGATTAAATGAGCTTTCTTGAATGTGCATCAGAAAATTCAAAGTGAATGCAAATATAAGAAATCATAAAGATCAGCATTTTTAAAAAATCTCTTTGTGTGTTCCTTCATTTGAAGGCTGCCTGTTTGTTTGTTTTAACCAAATATGACCATTGCCAGGGTTTATCACCAGTAAATTCCTTAAGTGAACTCTCTTAATCACCCTCCCCACACACAAGCATGTAGCCGTTCCTTGTTGTCCATTCCTCTTACTTTTTTTTTTTTTTTTAATTAAATACATATACACACGTCTGTTGGCAGTGATAGTGCAGTTTTTCTAAGAACCTTTGCTGCCCTCCAGACTTTTTAGCTATTGAATGACACTGGCCATGTAGCCATGGCATAAGAATTTAGCACTGGGGGCTCAGTGATATACCTGTTTTTCGATGTTTCAGTCTTGTTTTGTTTCTGTGTCATGGCTAATGGAGGTAGGCAGAATGGGAACTAGAGTCTCCTAGAAGCCTGATAACTTATGATTGGCCAGGGTCACAGGGAGTTTGTCCAACTAGGACAATTCTTTTGGGACCAGGCAAGTGTTGGCTCCAGGAACTCTTGGCCAGTAATTGGAAAGAAGAGAACTACACTAATTACGCCCTATCTTCAAGGTGCCTACTAAATTCCTTTTTGGCTAAATTTGGAATTCCATTTGTAGATCTGAAGTAGTATGTAGCTCTAAGGCTTTATCAAAGTAATTTCATTAAAAAGACTTTTTTTTCCCTTAGCCCACATTTGGCAGGAAGAAACAACAGACTTATTTGTGGCCAAGACATGGGGTTACTCCAAATGACTGTTTTTGAAACCTAAAATAATGAAGAGAAATTACTGGTTGTTTTAATTTTTGAAAAGTTAGCACAAGTTGAAAATGCAGATAATGAATTGCACCAGACTCGCAGAAATCTGAGAGACTTCTCCAGACTTGTTGGAGAAATGAGTATTGGAGAGAGCACAATGACTGTGGAGTTGGGGGGTCTTTGGTTCAGATCTTGCCTCTGATCCTTCCCTATGTGTAAAGTCCTTGGCCTCCAGCGGAGGTGTGGGAGGGGTGCAGTTTTCTTACCTCTCAAATAAAGAGATTGGACTAGATGGCCTTTGAGTCCCTTCTAGCTGTGACCCATGGGCATCATTGATTACTGAGAGCCCAAACCAAGGAATTCCCGAGCTGTCCCTTCTCCCTTCCATCCCCCACTCTGCACCCTTGCCGCATCTTCATAAGCCAGGCAGAAACTCACCTTATGTTCTGTATTTCTAACTTACATCCAGCATTGCCTGTGTTTAATCCTCGATTTTGAGAAGCCCCATCAGTGCATACAAAGTAGAAGTTCTTAGAGGCCAGCTAGACTCCTCTAGTGAGTGTTGTGTTTGCTGAGCTTGGAAGAACCCTTATCTCCTTCAGGGTGCAGCCATGTCTCCAACCTCCCATGAATAAGCATACCTCTCCTGCTTATGTTCCCTGTCAAAAGGCAAATGAGAAGAAGGGCTTATATGAAAGTGCTTATGTATGTCCAGACTATTCCTTCAGTTGGGCAAGGGAAAACTTTCTTCTCTAAACTTTGTTTTAAGATATAAAGATTCTGCTCCTTCATGGAATGGCTCTTAATCTTTTTGTGATGTGTCCTGAACCCCCTTGGCAGTCTGGGAAAGCCTATAGACTCCTCAGAATAATGATTTTTAATATATACAATAAAATAGAATAGAATAGAATTTTTAAAGAAAACCAAGTATATTGAAAAACAACTTTTTCCCTATATATATCTACCATTATGTATGTATGTATATTTATATATACATACACACATACAAATATGTATGTGTATATACAATATATAATTTTATGTATATTTATGTGTGTGTGTATATATATATATATATAAAATATATAATTTTTTAAAAAGCAAATTTAGGTACACTAGATTAAAGCAGAAATTCTTAGAGGAAGACTTTTTTCACAGGAAGGAAGTACAAAAACCTCTAGAGAACTGTGTGTTATGTATGTTATTGTATAAACTTTAAGTCAAACGACTCTGTTTTGTTTTCATGCAGGAAGGGAAGAAGGGAGGAGACCAAGGGAAGGAGAAAAAGAGATGGGGGAGGGGGAAGAGAGAGAGAGAAGAGTTCTAAATATAATTTACAGCAATGTGGAATAATTCACAGCAGTGAAAGTAGAATAATGGAGGAAAATAATTTTTTGGCCAAGAATTATCCTGCTCTGATAACAGGATTATAATGTTGTATAGTTCACATATGTATTCAAACTTTTCAGTTATCTGGTCCCTTGTTCTTAAGGTGACAGATATATGGCCTTCTTATCAGTCTTGTCCTGCAGTTTTTTTAAAGGGCAATCAATGTGTTGAATTTCACAGTAGCATAGAAAGCAAAATGGTTGGGTTTTTTTCCTGGTACTGTGAATGTATCTTTGAATGTTTTAATTTGTCAACATAAAGTTCAACTTTCTAATCTGGATGTATCGCCACTTGAGAGAAGTGTGTGTGTGTGTGTGTGTGTGTGTGTGTGTGTGTGTGTGTGTGTGTGTGTGTGTGTGTGTGTGTGTGTGTTTCTTAGTGTTTGTCATATATCTAGGACATAGTTCTTTAAATCCAGAGATTTATCCCTCAGATAAAATAATGTCCCAAAGAGAATTTTGGCTTCAAATAAATGTTAATAGCTAATTTACAAAGGAGCCATTTCATAATCTCTTTCAGGAACATTATCTCTAATAAGTTTCCACGCTGACATTTAAAACTTTTATTCTTACTTTATGTTTTGTTATACTTCTTATGAATCTGTGTCCCAAATCTTGTAAACAGAAAAACTTTGGAGTGATCAGAAAGACAATGTTTTTTACAGGGCAGTACAATCTCCAACTAGATAAATGAGGCACAGAATAACTCATGTCATCTCTGCAGGTGATCGTCTAGACATAATATATAATTACTGCTACTTAATCCGCAAACTAGCTGTTCTGAAATTAACCCTCAAATGTTGTCTCCGAAGGCTAGGACACCAAGGATTTGTATTAAATCGTTTAGAACTGTGAAAACCTCTTTCTCTGCTTTTTGTATCTGATGAAAATGACAGAGCCACAGTGGTTCAGGCCTGAGTGATGATGGCAATGACCTTACCATCACCTGCTTTATTAGGGAAGGAAATGATGTGTCCTTGTTCACTCGATTTGGGGAAATAGAGAAGGGTTTGCCAAATAAGTTTCACATACAGAAAGATGACAATGGGAAGGATTAATAAAGGGTTATACCCTTCAGCTCTGGAGTGTGACATTTTGTTTCATATTGCTCAGGCAAAAGCTGTACTGTGATCTTGTCTGATGTGATTAATATGAAGAGCCAAGAAATCTTACCTGATTAAACAAACCAAGTAATGTTGCCAAGCTTTGTATTCCCAGAAGGCAGAGGGGGGAAAAGAGACCATATGAGTTTGTGAGTTATGGAAAATGTTGAGAAAATAGATGTTAAAATAAGCTTTAGGCAGTTTGCTCAACAATACATTAGGGAAACTTCCAAGTCTACATAACAATTACCCGAATGCTGAACATATTATTTAATTGTAGTCCCGCTTGTATTCCATCTGTATTTCTCAAGCCCAATGTTTCCAGATGTTTTAGACTAGTTTTATAGGCACCAGACACATTAGGGAGAAAAGACTTTTCAATACATATACATATCAAATTCAGTCAATAAACTTACAAATATTAAATGTGCATTGTATTTTAAACACAAAGATACATATACTATTAGTTGTCATCAGGCTAGAGCTCTCACAGTTGTGCTATGTTGGTTTGTAGTGTTTATAATTACAAAAATAAGTGTGTGTGTGTGTGTGTGTGTGTGTGTGTGTGTGTGTGTGTGTGAGAGAGAGAGAGAGAGAGAGAGAGAGAGAGAGAGAGAGAGAGAGAGAGAGAGAGAGAGAGAGAGAGAGAGAGAGAGAGAGAGAGAGAGAGATTGTGTTCACACACACTTGGGATTTAGATTGCACTTTATATTCATTCCCTCAGTCTTAGTAGTTATGGTGGAGGATTTTCAATATTCCTTCAGATGCCCCCCTCTATCTCCACCATTTAGTAACCTTACTCCTTTGAAATTCATTTGATCTATATTTACCACCCAGTTGACATTTTGGTAGCTCTTACTCACCAAACCTGAAGATATTCTCCTTCTTTTAGTGAGTTCATTGCTTTGCTCGTGGTCTTTCTTTACATCCAAACCCCTGCCCTTAAACCAGAGGGCCTCAGCCTACATACCAATATTGTCTGAACACCTTAAATTCCCACTTTCTCAACTTAATACCTAAATTGGAGTTTGGAAGTTGCTTCAATTCCAACTTAACTACAAATAAAGATGGATGTCATGCTCTTGATCTTGACAAACCCCCCCAAATATTCCACTTCTGACATACACACACACAATGCTCTAACACACAGATACATATACATGCACACTCTCAAATTCACACATTCTCTCACTTTTTCTTTTTCTTGTCCCCCCACCCCTCTTTTCCATTGCTTCCTCCTTTCCTCTGTTTCTGCTGGAAATTTTTGCTTTATGGTTCATTGAAAAATTTGAGGCCAGCTCTCCCCCTTACCTCAGATCATTCAGATAACTTCCCTCCCTTTTTCCTCTTTCATCCTTGTCTCACATGAAGAGGTGACTCTCCCTTTTATCAAGGCAAACCCCTCTACATGTACAAGTAATCCTATTTTATCTCATCTCTTCAGCAGATTGGCCCTTTGATCATTCCTACTTTCTCACTAATCTTCAATCGTTCCTTGTCTATTTGCTTCCCTGCCACCTACAAAGACATTTATCTCTCCCATCCAAAAACTCCTTGCCAGCTTTTGTCTATCTCTGTTTAGCTATCCTCCTATATTCTCACATTCATAGCTAAACTCCTACAATCAGACTTTCCACTTCCCTTCCTCTCACTTTCTTCTAACCTCTGCAGGCTGTCTTCTTAGCTCATCGTTCACCTTAAACTTCTCTCTCCAAAGTTATCAGTGACCTCCTAATTGCCAAGTTGAATGTTTTTGTCTTACTCTTGATCCTTTTGGAAACTTTCAATAACCCTTTCTCTTGATTTTGGGTTTTTGTGACCTTTTTTCCCTGGTTTTCCTATCAGTTTTGACTGTTCCTTTTCAGTCTCTTGCTGGACTTTAATGTTGGTCAAGGCTATTAATCATGGGTATTCCCAAGGCTGTGTACTGGGTCTTCTGTTCTCTCTCCATATCATTTTCCCTTGGACTTCCCTTAAAAAGGGATAAAATCCCTTGGATTAAATTATCCACAGATAAAATTATCTCTGTGTAGTTGATTCTCAGATCTCTTTATCCAGACCTAATCTCTATCTTGACCATTGGTCTCACATTTCCAATTGACTATTGGACATCTCGAGTTGATCCTACAGACATCTTAAAATGGAATATGTCCAAGGGTCAATCCATTCTCTTTCTTGCCCTCCTCTGACCCCTCTTCTCTTCCAACTTTCTTTTTAGTTCCAAGGCAACTGCCATCTTCCATCATCTCATTTCCTACTAGCATTATGACTCTCTCCTGGACTCTTAATTCTTCATTTTCTCTCATTCCCACAAGCAGTCTGTTGCCAAATCTTGTTGATTCTACCGTTACAACATCTTGTGTTTATCTTCTGTTTCATCATGTGGCTGCTACAGCTCTCGTTAGCACACTCCTCCCCCCCCAGACTAGGCCTTTCCATTGGTCTCCCTGGCACAGGTGTCTCTCCATTGCAGCCCGTCCAACACTCAGCTATCCACATGACCTTCCTGGCATGCAAATCAGATTGTGTCCCATCCCAGCCCCTCCACAAACTCCAGGGGGTCCCTGTTGTCTCCAGCATCAAACCTAAGACCCTTTTTAATTTTTAAGCCCTTTATCTCTCAGTCCCCGGCTCCTGTTTCTCTGAATGTGAACAGTGTCATGGCCCCTTGCTGCTCTTCACACAATATGCTCCCTTTTGACTCCATGCCTTCTTGCTGACCATCCCTGGAGAATTTTCCCTCATCTTCTTGGCTACCTTCTAGTCTCAGATCAAATTGTAGCTTCTCTAGGAAGCCTTTTCCTTTATCCCTGAGTGCTACTGGCTTACCTCTATGATTACCTCCAGCTTATCCTTTATGTATCTTGTGCCTACATAATTATTTGTTTTCATGCTGTCTCCCCATTAGAATGTAACCTCTTCGAAGTTGTCTTTCTTTTAACCTTTTACCTGCACAGTTCCTGGTATAATGCTTGTTGACTTGTTTGATTTGACTTGAATTTTATAACTTGGAAAGTTTCTTGTTTGTTTTACTTTCAGAGAAACAATGCTGTAAAAAGAATTCTGGTTTTAGAACTGAAGATCTAGATTTATTTGGGTCTTTTATCTATGTAAAACTTCACTCAAGTCATTTACCTTTTTGACTTCAGTTGTCTTATCTGTAAAGTTAGCGGGGAGGAGGTGCTTTTAAGTTTTAGATCTATGAATTCTTCCAGCTCTAAATCCACTCTCCTCAGAAACCCCTAGAGGTTAAGTGAATAAATACAATTCATTATTAGTAGAGATCGAACTGGAATCCGAGTCTCTTGTCTCCTAGGCCTGTGTTCTTTTCTGGGTACCTTACTATCTTTATATGTCACTTCAGTATTGAGATGCATGATTATTTCATGGGGAAATAGAGCTTCATAGGTAAGCTGTTTCTTATCTGAAAAACACAAGGCAAGAGATGACCTATATTCACTGTCTTGAATTAAAATTTGAGACTAAAAGTAGGAGGTAGATTCTGTTTTTTGTTTTTGTTTTTTTTCTTTTACACTCTGGATATAATTAGCTATTCATTCTAGTTTAATTTCATTCCATTTGGGATTTTTTTCTGCCCCACTATTTCTTGTGCTTCTTGATTGTTCTAAGAACTTGAATTTTTTTTTTTTTTTAAATGTCTTCTGCCTTCTTATTCTCAAATACCATAGAGGTGTTTAAGAAAAAGGAAGCATTATGAAGGATATAATGATGGCCTTTAAAAGGTGAATGTCCAATATGTAGAAAATGTCTTCTAGATTTTAAGTTCCTTAAGGATCAGGGACCTAGGCTAAGTTTTGTATCTTTTCCAGAATCTGTCTTGGTACTTTGTTCATAGTAGATACATAGGGTTTATGAATGAATAAAGAGGGTCCTTTTTTTTAGTTTTGGTCTCCTAGTACAGTGCCAGAGATAGGAAGGATGTCGGGGAGAGGGTGTTACATAAGGAAGAACTTTCTGATATTTAGGAGATGGCCTGAACTGAAATGAGTTTGAGTTCTCCATTATTAGAAGGCTTTAAATGGAGAATGGATACTCCCTTTCCGGGGAATTTATTGAAGGCATTCCTGCTTAGGTATGGATTGAACTAAGGTCATTTTAAATTTTGTACTTTTTTTACTAGGAGCAACATACCACCACCAAATGCAATATTTTGGTGCTGCCCCAGGAGTATCAAAATGTATCATCTTGCCTGAATACAAGAGAGTTATACTGAGTAATCAGCATTTAAATAGTGCTTTAAGGGTTTACCTATATTATCTTACTCAACCTTGAGCTATATTTTCTCTGATACCATTAGACCTTTGGACTTCTCTCATCAGGACCATCCTAGGTGGATTCAAATGACAGATGGAAGTGTAGGGATACTCAGTAGTGTCAAGAACTTTGACTTTAGTTTTTACATGATTAAAATAACCAGTTTGTTGGGGGGGTTTTAAATACTTCTGTACATTATATAAAATGTATCACTCCATCCCTTTGCATTAAAATTGTTATGAAAAATACCACGCATAAGCAATTCTGCATATTGAAGAACTAGTAATTTTGTTTTTTAAGTCTTATAAAATTTTTTTATGTGATATTATTGGGTCTGACTTTTGTGGCAATATTTGCAAAAAGAAGCAAAGAAAGAACTCTGGCTTTTTTGGAGCCCAAGACAAAAATGAGGGTAGTACTATAGAAGTTGTGTGGCAATCTATATACAGGATACCAACTTTTGGCCAGGATAAATACTTCCAATAATCTGTATACCCTATGAAACATAAAGATAATACAAAAAAGACAGATTCCAAAAATGTGGAGAATATGGAAAAGTAAAATAATTTGTCAGATAATTACCGTAAAAGTAGAACATTTTTTTCATTTTTGCTGCAGTTTCTTGTGACTACTTGTCACAATTTAATACATATAGTAATATTAGCAAGTTGCTAACACATAGTAAAATTGTATGTTTTCTTCATCTCTGACCACCAGCAGAACCTTCTTTAAGAGTAAGCTCTTGTGGCTCCTTTGAAGTGCTTAGTAGATGACAGGATAGGCAATATCCTTTTACCTCTGAAAAGAAAAAAAAAAAAAACAAATAATTTTCCCCCTTCATATTCTGCCCTTATTCTGAAAGATGTCTCTCTAGTGGCCCTACTTTTTTCCAAGTAATTCCCTGGACCAGTAGGCTAAATTTAGGGACAGGAGTTCTTATATTTCTGACAAAATCCCATATTTTCCTTTTTTGTTATTCCAAGGAAGAGACTTGAAACTGTGGAGGAAATGGAGCAGAATTACTACTTTTTCTTGCCTTATTATTGGTCTTAATTTTGGGAAATTTGCAGTAAAAATGGAAAGGAAATATACAGCAATGGCATCTTGGGACCTCCCAGCTTTCTTAGGATGCAAATCATTTAGTATTGGTACAAATGATTTAATGGAAGTGCAGTCATGTTTCCCCGTCCAAACAGTTTCCATTCTCACTTTTTCCATGTAGAAGAAAAAAAAAAAAGTCATTGTACTTAACTCTATTGGTTTACCATGGAGTTACATATGGTAAGCACCAATCTGGCATTGTAATTTGCAGTGACTATAAGAATATTCATTTTGGAGGGAAGGAAGTATTGGAGTAGAGCAATACCATTGCTGGTTGCAAAGAAAATACAAAATCTCTTGAACTGAAGAATGTTTCAGATGGATACAGTTGTTTAATGTTATTTAAAAATGCTTAGATGGATTGCGGGCAAGGAAAAATGTGTTTTATGGGAAGTACAACTTTCATCCCCATATGGGAACAGTGATTGTAATGTAAATCTAATTTTTTGAGATATTTCACTGGTCATACTAGTATTTGAATCTTTTCTTAATATCATACCAATCCTACCAGGTCAGAATGGAGTGATTAACAAACTGTTATATTTATGTAACAGCCTGCCAATGCTTCTGTAAGCTTGGTTCCTGTTAAAATTTACAAAATCATGCACTATTGAAAGACAGTTCCCAGAATTTCTCAATCAGTTCCTCTGTTTTACAGATTAGGAGACTGAGGCCAAGGATGTATGTTATGACTTGCTCTATAGTTTTTGCATGGCTTTTGTCAATGGCAGACCTAGAATTATAAATAGGGTTTTACTTGTGATGTAAGGGAATGAACTTTTCAAAAACACTGAGGTTATCTTAAACTTTCAGAAAAGAAAAAGTAACTAGTTTAATGAGTTTTTAAAACGTTTCTATACTTTTTAATTTGTTATTTGTGACTAGGAGAGCAAGGAACCTTTTTTTTTTTCCTCAGTGAAATGTCTCACTTGCATAATTAAATAAATTTTGAAAGCTAATATGCATATAAGTTGGCTTTTGTGTTTCTTTGGGTTATACCCTTAGCTCTAATTATCTTTTTCTTCTTTATTTTAAACCAGAAGTTGGAAATAAGAAGTTTTATAAGTACAGCAAAGAGAAAACATTGAAGTGGCTGAATAAAAAGGTATAATTTTTTTTAAGGTTAAAATGCCTCTCTGTTTAAAGTGGGAATATTAATAATAATAACAAGTTATTTGATTTGAAGCAGCTTTCTAAAGTGAGTTGAGCCAGAAAAGCTACACGAGAATTGCCAAGTATAATCCAATTAAAAGCATATTAATAATAATTATTCATTTCTAGAGTTTTTTAAGGTTTACAGAGCACTTTCCCCACAGCAATAGTATGAATTAGGTAATGGAAATATTATTATTTTCATTTAACTGAGAAAATTGAGCCTCAAAGAGATTAAACCATTTATTCAAGGTCACATAGCTAAAACTAAGGACTAGGATTCTCTACCCAAGTCCAGCACTGAACAAGACTTTCTCTTGCCATCTAAACAAAAACATACAGATAAATATGACAAGATTCCCATGCAAAATGGGACAGTTTGGTTAAAATTGGTGAAAAAAAAAAAACCCTTTTTATTGAACTGGAAAAACAGTGAGTTCAAAGACTAGTTAAACAAAAAAATCCCACTTACCTCTATGAATTAATAAATATGAAATAAAATGCAATTTTAGTAACCTTTTATTGAATAAAAAAGTCACACTATTTAAAAATTCACTGTAAGCCAACTAATTGATAAATATTAGTCAATAAACATTTACTAAACATCAAATATGTTGGAGGCACCATGCTAAATTCAAGGTGTTTTTCAATATTATAATTTTTATACTCTTTAGACAACTTCTTCTGGCCTATTTGTAGAAAGTTATATGATTTCATAAGATCTTAACCTTTAATAAAGATATACTAGAATTATAGTATATATAAAGATGCAGCTGGTTAATAAAAATCAAAATACTGAACAAGTATTTACAATTACATTTCTGCTCTCAAAGCTGACTACTTATTTATCTTAAATAGAGTCATTCTTATGTTCAAATTTCTCATGAGGATGCTTTAGTTTCACAGATCTCCCTAGCATTCCTTAAAAGGACCTGGATTCATTCAACAATTTGGTTCTTATATATGTAATCAAGCAAACAAGCAATTTATACATCTTAGATATAGAAACAAACTCTTCTTTTTGGTTGGGAGGGACAGGGTAACAACATCCTAGTAGAGAGGTCTTAAAGGAGGTAAGAGATGTGGGAGTAATAAATTCTAGAAATGCAAGTTACTCCCTTTAATAGTAGATTAGTTGTAAGATAATATTTGATATAATATATCAAAGTTATAATATAACTAGCCTTAAATTGTGGAAACCATTGGTAACTAAATGGAATTCGTTCCAACAGACCCTGCTGCCAACTGGTCTTCAAGCTCTATGTGGGTCAATTTATTATTTTTGTAGGAGATAACATAGTTGTCTCTTCTATCTGAATTCCTATCAGCACATTCCATACCACTGAGCCTAAGAACCTGAAAGTCTTTGTGGAGGTAGTCTTGGATGTGCCTTTCCCAAGAGCATCAGATGTTTGCCTATTGTGCTAATGGTTAGTGGATTACTAAATAAGCACAAGGTGTGACTCCTGCTGCATGAAATCAGTCATTTAGCACAAAGCTTCTTAAATTGTGGGTCATTACTCCATATAGGGTCACATAACTGAATGTGGGGTTGCAAAATTAAGATTTTGTTTAATTTTGTTTGTATTTATGTTTAATTTGTGCCTGTTTTATATATCTGTAAAATTTCTCAGGGAAAAGAGCAAGAGGGGAAAAAACTAAGAAGCTCTAATTTAGCAGACATGTCTTATGGAGACAAAGCCTTAGAAGTATGGAGCTTTATTTGTTGGTTTAAACATCATAGGATGTCCTTAATTAACACACTCTTAGTAAAGCTTGTGTGCCTAGCAGAAAGAGATCACCCTGTGATCCTAAACCAGGATTCTTGACCTATTTTGAGTAATGCACCCCTTTAGCAATCTAGTAAAGCTTGTAGATCCCTTATCAGAGAGATGTTTTTAAATATATAAAATGAAATACACAGGAATACAAGATAATCCAATTATATTGAAATATAGTTATCAAATTATATGGGGAAAAAAGTTGACAGACTCCCGGCTAAGAATCTATATCCTAAATGTTAAGTTAAAATCCCAATTTGCTATAAAAACTTATCTAAAATGGAACTATTGAAGACTATCCTTTTATGAGTTCTTTGGCATTAGTAAGAATTTAATGTAGCTTCCTATGTTTCTACATTTATATCCATTATTGTGATAGCTGCCTTATGAGTCTAGATAATGTAAATTGATCTATTAAAATTATAGCTGATTTCATACCAACAGCAGAAAATGGTGAACTATTATAAAGTAGGTTGCAGATTTTCTCTTTTAATTTTGCTACTTTATCATGGCAGCACTTTGTGAGATTTGTGGTATTTCCTCAGCTTTTTATATGTGAAATACGAGCCGATAGAAAGCTTTGAACAGAATTTTAGAGCCTCATTTAATATTCTCTTTCTCAGTCCTTGTTTTGTTTTAAGTGAATTTAAATTTTAAATTTCATTTATTCTCTTGATTCTTTGAATAAGCAGAAATCATGCTTATTGCACTTAGGAAAGTTTGTGAGTTACTTAGAGTTTTAAATACATACATATACACACATATGTTTGTGTATGTATGTGTATGTCTACACAGATATTAGGAATAAGTTGACGTGTTATCATTTCTCTATAATTTTCTTCTGAGGCTAGATTCATCTTATATGTATAGGTATTTATAAAACCTAAAATACTTATTCCTCAGTCCCTTATATGATAACTTGATTGACCTTTCCAAAGCCTTATGTTAATCTCTTCCTCAGTCTTTATGGTTTTCCAAATTGAAAAGAGCCACATACTTTTATAATAGGCACTGATTTTCTTCATTCTTTCTCCCCATTTTTATCATTCTGTAGGTGGATCAGACTGTGAGAGCTTTAAAAATTGGCAATGTAAATGTAGGTGCCCGAGTACAATCCACCACATTTATCTCAGGTGGCCAAGGCTCTGATGTCAAAGAAGGTAAGTTCATAGAATCACAGTTGAGAGTTGAGAGGGACCACAGATGCCTCTATCTCTTTATTTCTCAGATTTCTCAGATCTCAGATTTGGAAACTGAAATACAGAGAAGTTAAGTATCTTCCTCAGGGTCATGTAGCTGCTAAGTGCCAGAGATGGGACTTGAATCTGAGATTGAAGCAGCAACTATCTTAGATAGACGGTTGCATTTAATATGTGTCCAGAATTTTTTTAAGCCTTTGATTTTTATTTTATATATTTCTGATTTATTTCTGATCTTTACTTCTCTTGTGCCAATATGTATCAGCATTTTTATTTTATTTTTTTTTTTGGTTCAAGGAACATTTCTATGGCAGACTTCTTTCATTGTTTGTTGAAATGAAGAAGTCTGACTTAGATTTTACTTTATAGTAAGAAAAATAAGGCACTTTTCAATCTCCTGCATGATTATATTATGCTTTAATTGAAAAATAAATAAGTCAAAGATTCAAATCATACCTTCTAAGGATGGGATGAGAAAATATGTTCAATCAGAGGAAAAAAAAGATATGATAGCTTTCTTCAAATATAGGAAGTTTTAATGTAAAAGAGTCTGCATTGTGACTTCTTCGATCCTTTGTTTTCAATCTGATCTCTAGTTCAGCTAGATTTAATCCTTAATAATAACTGTAATGTCCATCACACTTCCAACTTCAGACCTAGCTGACACAGTTCTGGAACCTGTCCTTTCACTTCTATTTATTCATCTTTATCTGGGTTCAAACTCTCTCAATCCTTTCTGCAAACGACCCTACCCAAGTTTATGATTAATAACAATAGAATTATGGAACCCAGAATTCTTTGTCTGGGGAGAAACTTGGATAACATATAGTTCTTTTTTTTCTTTCTGAGGCATTTGAGTTTAAGTGACTTGCCCAGGGTCACATAGGTAGGAAGTATTGAGTGTCTGAGACCAGATTTGAACTCAGGTCCTCCTGATTTCAGGTCTGGTGCTCTATCCACTGTGCCACCTACCTGCCCCAAACATATAATTCTTACTTTGTACAAGAGGAGACTCTGTGATTAAGTGTGAACGCTGGACTATATACCTGCCAAATGATATTCTTTCAATTCTTCCATTCATTTAAGTTCTACTATCTTAATGTTTTTACTATGTGATCAGTTTCTAAAAATCTTATGAGTAAGTCCAAAGATCATTGTCCCTTTGTATAATTCAGATATGTGCATCTTCAGTCATTTTATATAAAAAGAGTAGTTCACAATATAATAAATGGCATTCCTTGCAAAGTCTGCCAGTCGGCACCATGCTAGGGGTAGTGAGGTGCCCTTTTTGCCAAGCACAAGCAGTTTCTATGACTAGTGGGGGAAAACAAGATTTTTTTTCTTGTACTCTGAATTCTGAGTTGGAACATATTGTTTTTCCATTTTGACTCAGATTTAGAGTTGGAACGGACCTTAGTGAAGGTTCCCCTCATTTTGCAGATGAAGAGACAGAAGCCTAGATTAATTAAATTGCCTGAAGTCTCATAGTGAATATTAGTAGCAAAATCAGGACTTCGGCATCTGAATACAAATCC
Source organism: Sminthopsis crassicaudata (assembly GCF_048593235.1). Lineage (NCBI taxonomy): Eukaryota > Metazoa > Chordata > Mammalia > Dasyuromorphia > Dasyuridae > Sminthopsis > Sminthopsis crassicaudata. Next base: position 568,276,219 of record NC_133619.1, read on the forward strand.
AGTTCTTTCTACTTCATCTGTACTAACCCTGTTACCCTCTGTGTTAAACTAACCGGAAAATCCCTTTCCCTAGACATCAGTGATCTTAAAAAAAAACAAGATGACTTCATTTATGATATGGTTTTAAAAATCATTTGGGAAGGACAATGGCGTCTACAGAGTTCTTGATACGGATGACAAAGCTTACAAATAAACATCCACCTTATAATAAGTGAACTCTTGGAATGGAACCTCTCAAAGTTTAGAAGTGTCTGTAGTTTAGAATAATTTCCCAGGTAACTTAGGAAAGATGAGGACACATTTTGCACTCTCCACATACATTTAGCTTTTGTTTTTTACTTGTGTAATTTGAAGACTCTAGAGAGGATAAAATAATACTATTTATGCTTATTTTGAATGTTTGTTAAAGATTACCTCTGAATTTCATAAAGAGTGAATGACTTTTAATTAGGGAGTTTAAGAAATCTTATCACTCATTTTGAAATGAGGCTATGGAAAATTACTTTTACACTCAGGAATTTTATTTTAAAAATAAATAAATAACAACAGCCGAGAACTTTTATTTTTTCCTTTTCTTTTGCTATTTTAAAAAATACTTATTAGGCCATCAGTAATCATGTGAAGAAAAACATTCTAAGTACAGGAAAGTAGTAGTTCACAAAAGAATATCATTTCTTAATGTTTGTATTATACAGTAAGCTTTCCTTAAAGCGACCACTGTTATCCATATGAGAAAGCAGTCACATTGAATGCTCATCGTCCCTATGGGCAGAGGCATCTGAGAGTCCTCTCGCTGTTGCTGCTTTTCAGACTGTAACCTCCTTTTGGGGACAGACTGTCTCAGATTTCTTTTAGCACTCCCCAGAGTGCCTTGCACTAGACTCAGGACTTGAGAGGAACCTGTAAGCTTTCAGCATGGCTGCTGGTGGCAAACAGTCACAGGTGATACATCTTTCGGTTCTCCAGGTCATTTTGGGTTGTCTGGTCTGGCTGTCTCCTATTGTGTGACAGCTCTGTAGCATCTTTTAAAGTTGTGGAATGTAGTAGCAGAGAGGAAAGGGCATTGGATTTAGGAGGGGGATGATCTGAATGCAAATCCTGCCTCAGATCCCGGGCAAGTCACTTTCGTCTTCAACTTGCTGTTCCTCCGGGTTGAAGCTCTACTTCTGTGATCTGTTATTGAGCAGCCTGCTGTGATGGTCACTACAATGTATGTAACAACACCTGTGAGAATAAAAGAGGGAGGAGATGTTGTGGAAGAACTTGATGAAATCTGCCCAGCTAAGTCTCTGTATGCCCTAATATATCCAGTGTGGAAGTGGTCACATGTGGAGTTTGGAAACTCTCAAAAATAACGTGTCTGCTTTGAAAAACAGGAAATGACATTAATTCATAATTTCTTTAAAAACATTTAATTCATGCAAATGCTTGCTACAATGAGGAAGTTGAAACATCTTTTGAAACTCGAACCCATTGCAACCAAGACATTTAATGTCCTTGCCAAGTAGAAAGGCCTGATGTCTAACAGAGGCAGCATTCTGTTATAGAATAGGCCATTGGCTCAGATCTTGGTTCTGCCAGGAGGCAGGGTGGGACGAGAGAAGCTCTGGCTCTAAGGCCTGAAGACCTAGGTTAGATCATTCTCCGGATGCTCATTACTTGGGTGTGACCTCCGGCAAATAATCCAACTTTCCTGTCTCTTGGTTTCCTCAACTGTAAAATGAAGAGGTTGGATTTGATGGTTTCTGATCTCTTTTCCACCTCCAAGTGTGATGATGCTTTACAGGAAAGAATGACCGGAGGTCTTAGGCAGCAGTGCCTAATGGAACAGGGAAAAGGCCAGATCACCTGTGACAACTTATAGATGACCATGGGAGGAAACAAACAGATGGGAAGTAGAACTGATTGGCCAGTGTGATTATATGGATCTCTTCATCATTGCTATAGTGGAACCCCATTTGGATGCTATTAACTCAGTATCCAGTGTGTTATATGTAGCAGTGTCAAGTTGGGATGAATGTCTAGGTTTGGCTATTAAATACTTAAAGAAAAAATGTATCCAACTTAAAAGGTCCTTAGATCAGTTGTCAGGATCTCTAAAAGAGAGAGACTCTAAAAAGAAAAGAAAATACCACACATCAAAAAGACAAGTGGCCAAGAAAACCTCAACTACCCCTGCTTTCTCATCTCTAAAACTCTAGGATGCTCTATGCATTGAGAGTATCTTGGAAGAAACACAAAAAAGTAAGCTTTGTGAAAATGATTTCCTATAATAGACCAAATATTTATAATCATACAGATAAGAAACATAGAAAATGTAAGACCCTGCTGTTGTTTATTAATTTTTTAAAAATATTTAAAGAAATTGAAATCTTGAAGACTTCAGATAAGATGTCTCCTACATAAACATATTAAAATTATGCAAAACAGTGAGTTTATAATTATAGGCATGTTTGCTGATCCACTGAAAATTCTGTCTTGGAGGATATGAGAGTGGTTCTTCATGGATGATGGTTTTACAAATGTTCTTCTTTATAGATGACAAGGTAATTATTGTAAAGTTCCAGAACACTTCAAAATTTCCTCTATAAAGTCCACAACAAGGCAACAAAAATAGTTTTAACTATTCACACTAGGAAAACTAAAGTGTATGAAAGTTCATGTATCTAGACTATGAATTACAACTAGACAACAGCCTGTTGAATTAGTCCATTGGCATACTATTTTACATGGATATAGAGTCATCTCAATCTTTTCCTCCATTATGTTATAAGACAGCAAGCTGTATCCATAACATAATGGAGGAAAAGATTGAGATGAATCATCCTTGGAAAGATGTTATTATTGACTTTACACAAAACTAAAAAAGCTTCTTCTCTTCAACACAATTGTTTCCTAATTAATGCTCTATGTCTATAAATCATAGAACATTCTAATCTCAGAAAAATTTAACTTATAACTAATACAGTGAGTAGTGAAACTATAAATAGCAAGGCATATAAACTATAGCATTTTCTGGGGATAACTTGTATTCATAAATATTTTTTCAGGACATATATGATAGGACTAGAAAAGGAGGCCTATTGGTCATGTAAGAAGAATTAAAGACAATAGATAGACAATCCAAATGCTGTTATATCAGCAGCTTTGACATATTAAAAGATTAAGAGGGAAGGCTTCTGGCACATTTGGTAGAGATTTACGGGGAAAATGTAGACAGGAATCACACATAGGATGAGTTATAAAATAATTATGATTGGCTCAGGTAAAAGGATCACCCCTCCTGAGAAAAATCACAATTCATCAAAATATCATTGTTATCAGTTTTTATTTTACAATATCAATTTTCTATATTGGTCTGCTGGCTATTTTTTCAGGACTGTGACAATGATCTTAACTAGCCACTTCATCTTAAATATGGTTCTAGCCTCACAGCCATAAAGAACATGCCATTGTGCATATTGGATTTGGTCAGATTGATATAAAATTTTACTCATTTCTAAACTGACCTTGAATTACTTTTAAGGCAAAGTTTGACTTAACTATCATATAAGGGGAAAAAACAAACAATAAATAAAAATTGCCTATTATCTGGATTATGACCTGAAGTTCGATGGAAAACTCCTAGAGTTTGTCAACAAGTTAGTAGACATCAGGTACCAGCTATTATACTAAGTACCAGGGTTATGAAAAAAAAAGCAAAACATAGTCCTCTGCATCTCATATATTGGACCCACAGTATATGTGGATTTAAAAAGTTGGGGCCAGACTTGAACAGGAAGAAAAGAGTGGGCCCAACTGTTGTAGGAAATTATCTTAATTTCAGAAACAAAGTCCCACCTTTTTTTTAATACAAATAATCTATTTTGGTACAGTCACTAGTCAAGGAATATGCATGTTCCTAAAGGATAAAAAAAATGAGCAGCACTCAGAAGACAACGGAGAAAACTGGTGATTAGGAGGAAGCTGCATTGTTTAACAAAGAAGAAACTCAAATAAGGGAAAGATCATCAAAGCACTGTAAAAGATGGGCTGCTCAGGCTGGGAGAGCAAAGGCTAATAGTTAAGACCAAGGGGCTAACCTGTTGCCCTTGTGATCTCAGGAGAAAGTGAAGAAGGAGCTCTAACCTGGACAACTCAGTGGCAAACTTGGGGGGAGACATAAATAGTAGTCGTTCAAGTTGGACAGAAATGGTTGGGTTGCATTCTGTATTAGAGGGAATATCAATGGTGAGATCAAGCAGGATCTTGTTTGTGAGCAGTATGGGTTGGAGATAATTCTAAAAACAGAAGGTCTCGACTTTAAAAACAACTTTGAGCAATTTCTTCCCCCATATGATCAGCCTGCCTTACTAATGATGTTTAGTTATGTCCTAGTATTTTATATGAAATACTGACATTAAGAACAAGACTCTGAAACAGATTCCATGGTCTTATCTAACTGTTTCCAACTAATGCCAGAATCATATTTTAGTCCTAAAGCATTTGCCAAATAACTGTAGGATCCAGATGCTTTAGAACTAATGATTATACATTCTGTTGAGTTAGCTTTTTACTTAAAAAAAAAAAAATACATTTTATGAGTTCTCCAGAAAAGACACATAACTTTAAGTATTCTCTTAAAGCAAATACCTTTTCAAGGACATAGTCTGTAGATTACTTTAGTCTTTAAAATAATCACCCTAGTTACAGTGGATTTCATTATAAATGTTATGTTGGAAGAGAAATAACAAGAACTATTCAGCTAAGAAAAAAAAAAAAACCTATGCATATAAAACTGTGGTTATTCCATACTGTTAAAGTTACCCCTTATAAGGATCTCAATTGTAAAATTATCCTTGGATAATGGATTGGTTCTTTTCTTTCTTTTTTTTTTTTTTTTTTTAAATAGTTACAGTCTGAATTTCATTTTCTTTCAGAGGATTACATCCGTTATGCTCATGGCCTAATATCAGAATATATACCTAAGGAATTAAGTGAAGACTTGGCTAAATACTTAAAGTAAGTATTATTCATGCTTATTTATGCTAAAGAAGTATACTGACTCTTTGTTGCCCAAGAAAAATTCCCTTACTGTCCAAAAGGAATTGATTATCAGATAATAAATTTTTATAATAGGGTTTCAACTTATTCTGTGTCAAATATTGTGTGGCTTAGAGACTATTTTTATGGCTTTTGGTAGTTTGACATTCTGTACATCAAAACTACTTCATAACAAAAGTTGAAATGAAGAGTTCATGTGATTTGGAAGACAAATTTATTGCATTTACTTTGATCCTCAAATTATTCTATTTCAGTTATCCTATAGATTTTCATTGTGATAATTCAGGAAGGGAAAAATCTAGTTATGGATTACTTTTTCAAAACATCAGATTTAAAGGTTCCATTGCATTTCTTTATAAAATAAAAATCATCTTGTTGTAGAAAAAAAAAATGGTAGATTTGGAAGGAAAAAACATGTTCAGAACCCAGTCAGCACTTGGGACAATGAGCAAATCATTCATTAGCTTCCTGAGCTTCACTTCCCTCATTTGTAAAATGGTGGTTTCAATACTTGCAGTTCCCCACAAGGTTGTGAGAAAAAGGTTTAGTAAAATTTTAAATGTGAACTGTTGCTATAATTATGTTTATCTATGTATGCTGAGCAGCTAGTTGGTTCAGTGGATAGAGTATTGGGCCGAGCATCAGGATGACTCATTTTCCTGAATTAAAAATTTGATCTCAAACACTTATTAGCTCAGTTGGTATTGAATCTGAGATCTGGAACTCTTCCGAAGGAAGCTTAGTTGTATCCTAAACCTTTTGCTATCTTGGAAGACCTGGATGGCAGTTACAAAAGAGATTAAGTAGGCAACCCATTGCATGGAACAGTCATATACAAGGTCTGTGACACATTACAAACTAGTTTTTCTCAAATTTCCTATGCTGCATACTCTAGACCTTTTTTCAGTTACAGAAAGTATCAAATCTATGTTAAATTTGTGCATTTGCTTAGGACCTTGCCAGTTCTTTTCTTACTGAACTATGTAGCTCTATTTCTCAATGAAGAACTCGTACTAATTAGAAATGATTTCTTTCTCTTTCATCCTTTTCCCCTCCCAATTTGTATTTTCTTTTTCCTTCCTTTTCTGAAAAACAAACAAAAAAGCAAAATAAACAAGTTTCTCTGTAAAGTCGGAATCAAAAAATGAATTGCCTATTTTTGTCTGGTTACAAGTTGTTAAGTAGGCAGTGAGTTTTTGGAATCTACTGAATGGTCTATATAAATAAAAAGAAATTAAATCTTCAGTGATGTGGAGCTTAAATATCAAGGAAATGAGTGTGTATATGTATTAAAATGTGGAAATTTTAGCTGGGTTACAATACAAATATGGATTAGATGTGGATTGTATTAAAATAATTTTTAAGTTTTTGGTTTTGTTTTTAAAAATGTGACTGCATTAATAAAATGTCCAAAATACTGTTCAGAGGATGGTTAGTGTACCTAAATTATTTTTTCCTCCAAGTGTAGAAAGATATGGAAGTGGAATAATTGTTCTCTCATTATCATTTGATGTTGCAGATATTTTTCCTTTCTTTAGATCCTTATTCCAAGGATCTAGATTCAGATCCTTGTTCTGTTATATTACTATTACTAAGATGACTTTGGAAAAAGTGAACTTTGGTTTTGTCATTTGTAGAATGGATTTTATAATATTTATACTGGGTACCACATTTTGAATTTATGAGATGTGTGTAAAGTGCTCAGTAAACTATAAAGGAATGTGAGCTCTTATATAATTATTCACTTAATTCAGAAGATTTAAAAGTACAAGTAGCCCCGAAGACAATTGAAAGACATACAGTGGGCATAATTAGCCTGCCATATGTCATCAGTGATTATTCATATTTAGGAAGTACCATGAGGAATCATCTATAATATGTATGACCAGAAAAGGAAGTGGTGTGCTATGTAGTAAGGATGGAAGATAAGCTGGATCACTTGAGTATTAGTAGCAAAAACTAGAGGGAAATCTCCAGCATATTGGATGGATTGAGCTTGAAGAGCAACTTGTACCAGGGGAAGATGAATCAGAATTGCTCAGAAGGCTTGGAGGACTTGAAATCTCCAGCTGTGGAAGAAGCACTCACAGCTCCATCCCAGTTTAATATGGTTGGTACCAGTAAAATAATGGAAACAACATGAGACAGTAGAAAATCTGCCAGCTTTGAATCACAGGAGCTGTCTCTTACTTCCTGTGTGACCTTAGCTAAGTGTCTTCATTTTCCTAAGCCTCGGTTCCTTCATTTGTAAAATGAAGGTTTTGGACAAGATAATTTTACTTGATCTCTTCTGACCCTCCATCTATGCCCCTAGTAATAGTTCCCATTTTTGTGGGAACTTACAGATTTACAGATGTATCCCTATAAGTGCTCTCTCTCCTTTGCATGGTTAGTTACTTATTAAGGTCAGTAGAGAGAATCATGAAAATGGAAGCTAAGCCTTGCATTTGTGTAGCCCTTTCATTTGATTGTGGGTAAAAGCCATGACAAAGATCTCTTGTTTTCTTAGGCTTCCAGAACTTTCCACTTCATTGCCTGAGCCTCCATTAAAGGTAAGAAGCTGTGACTAATGCATCTTTGGGGGACTTGGAAAAATATTAAGCTTTTATCACATGAGATTAAACACTGCTTATGTACAATTTTATGCATGCTACACCCACCACACACGATGTAAGTCTGTATGGGATATGGATTACATTCTGCCTACTGTTCGTAAGAATTTTGAAAATGCCTAGTTTTGGTAAAGGGGAAGCACTTAAGTTACTCCCAAGGTGGTATCTAAAATGTCACTATAGCTAATATAGCAGGATAACTTTATAAAACTAACCCAGAGGTGAAATTAAGGGGAAGAAAAAAGAGCCCTTTTGCAAGCTTGCTTAAATGTTCTGCATTATTGGTTACAAGAAATATTCTATCCATATAAGTTGAAATTCATTTGATTTACATCTCATTGACACCAGAACATGGGCAACCAGAGTATGGTTTTCCCAACACAAAGAACCATTTGTGCAGGAATAATAACCGCATTTGTCTTTATTTTAAACGATTGGGGAAATTTGTGTAGAGTTTTTATCTGTTATTAGGAAAAGTTTTCCTAGTCCAAACAGTCTACAAACCGCCACCCACAGCTGCTGCTCCACAGCCTGGATTACGGCCTGTATCTGCCTCCCAGATCTGGAAGCTCAGGGAATCTAGCCGTAAACAACACCTGATTTTTAAACATGGCCACACACAGGCAACACAAAGGCCTCAGAGAAGTACGCAACTCAGGCGCAGGGAAATAAACACTCCAACCAGCTTGTCGTCGGAACCATTTTCTTGGAGCTTGGCTGTAGCCCTTCCGATAATGCGTCCCTTGAGAGGGTAAAGGACATGCCATGGGTTTCAAACAGCATTTCTTTTACCCTTCCACATCCAGCTCTACACTGCCCATGTTGGAAGTAACCAATGCTTTCATGACTCCAGCTCTTGGGATACAGAGGCTCTGCAAAGAACATTTAATAGCAAGTCTGATCGACACGTTTGACCAGTGACAGCAATAATCTGCTCTTTACAAGTTGTCAAAGTAGTAGCTGGATGTCTTTTGGGCATATAAAGAATATATTGAAAGGATAGCATTAGTAGATCTAGGACCATCTTGATTCCCATACCAGGCCAAACTCCGGTTTCTCCAGTCTGGTATTTTGCTTTTGAGAACAAAGAACAACTAATGTTAACCCTAAAGAGTTATGGGTGGTCCCTGACTTCAGACATCACAGTTTTCATTGTACTAACTCATTACAGAGCCTTACTTAAATTTATCAAAACCTATTTATCAAAAAATATTTTTTTCTTTTTTTAAAAAACTGTTCAAATAAGGAGCATTTTAAAAATTTGCCCTTACAATTACTACTCCATTAAGCAAATTAAAAAAACAACAAACAAACAAACAAAAAAACCCTCCTAAAATACATAACTTTATAGTCCTGGCAAAACATAAGCCATGTCCAAAAACATACTTCTCATACTTTATCTTTAGTTCATGAGCAGCATGTTTCACCATTGTCCTTTTGGACTCCTGGTTCAGAGTTGTTTTTTTCTCTATAGTATTGCTATCGTTATTCTCATCAAGATCTTCCCAGGTTTCTCTAAAGTTGGACATTTCATAATTTTTTATCACACAATAATGTTCCATTTTATTCATGCCACAATTTGATTAACCATTTCCTAATAGGATATGCTGGCTGTTTACCATTTGTGATCATCACAGAAATAATTGCTATATATATATATATATTTTCTTTTTTTCTTTCTTTCATTTCTTTTAGATTATTGGGTTGAAATGTATGCACAGTTTGGTAACTTTCTGGACACAGTACCAGATTACTTTCTAAGACAGCTGAACTATGGCACCAATCATTCCCTAATTCACTTGTCATCTTTGCCAGTCTGATAAGTTTGAGGAAGAACCTCAAAGTGCCTTACTTTGCATTAATATAATTATTAGTGATTTAGAAAATGTTTTCATATGATTGTTAAAAGCTTAGATTTCTTTCTTTGAACATTGCCTGTTTGTATCATACATTTGACATCTTTGGTCTTATAACTGAGTCATTTCTTTATGTATCTTGGAAATTAGACCTTTATCACAGAATATAAAAAATTACAAACCTTTATCCAAAAAATGATTTTCAATCTCTCACTTTTCAGATTTTGAATTTCACAAATTCACTAATTTCTGTGGAAAAAGTACTTTTCATTTATTGTAAATTAACATTTTCAAGTTATCTTTTCATATTCTCATTTCCAGAATTTATCTGTATAGTCTTAATTTTATCTTTTAGAAACTTCCATTTTATGCCCTGAGATTTCGAAATATCTTCTCATATTGGATTACTATTTTTTAAATTAATTTATTTGTCTTGATTAGTTCTTAACTAAAATTAGGACATTTTCACTGCCTTTCAGTCCTTCTCTAACCCCTCCAATTCCATGTCTTATGGTTTGTCAACCAAAGCTGAAAAGGTATGAAACACAGCATTGTTTTCTTCAAGGATGGGCAAGTGTTTTCTCTGTGTCTCTAATACTGCACTTAAAGATGATCTCTACACCATATCAATCTTTAGGTCCACTATACACTGGATAAAACTGAAAGAAATAAATACATTCTAATGACTTTTAGGTAAACAGGTAAAGACCTACAAGTCTATATTTCTCTCAATATAGAAACTTAGGACTATATGCAGATTTTTTTGCAAATCATTTATAAAAAAGTTAAATCAATCTGATTTCAGCACAAGTCCTAATGGACCCTACTGTTTACAATGCTTCGTCCAGAAAAATGCTTCTTTAACCATACTCCTTATTTTTTCTTGCTGAATAATCTATTTCAGTGATGGTAACTTCCTATTCTTCCATTTCTCCATTGTTGCTAAACTTAGTCTTCATTCTTACTACAACTTTTATTCATCTTCTCCCTGTTTTCTCAGTCCATCATACCTATTATGGCTTCATCCTGCCTCACCTTGATATCTTGATGCAATAGTTAACCATTTCAACCTGTGTCCTGTCCTCTGCCCTTATGTCCCTTTTTCTCTTCTTTTAATCACATGATCCCATTTCAGATCCCAATCTTGCATTCCCTCTTTCACTCTGTGACTAAAAATGATGCAGTAGCTTGAATATGTTCCCTCTTCATCTCCACTCTTTAGTACAGAATCTTCCCTCTGACCTTAGCTAAAACACCACTTTCTATTTGAAGGCTTTTTCAGTCCCCCAGTTTGTGCTCTTTTCTCATACAAATTATCTTGTAATTACTTTAAAGTTTATATATTATATTCCCTGATAGAGAGTGTAAACTTTCTTGAAGGCAAGAACTGCTGTTCATTTTCTTTTCTTTTTAATTCCCAAATTTAGCACATCTTGCTTATAGTTAGTCCTTAATAAATGTTTAAGTCAATATTCTATCCACCATAATGGAAAAAAAAAAAAACACATTCCCAATTTCCATGGTGACTTTGTTTTTTATAGCTAAAAATCTAAATATATATGTAATAGTAGTGGTTTGTTTAACATGTGCACAGACTATGCTAACTGTTGCACCAAGAGTAGTGAGAGCCAGGAGCTCACAATGTTTGTTTTTCATTGTTATAAATAATTATTGCAGTATTTATATGGTGTTGATCCCTGAGCCCATCTAAACAAGTCAGTCATCATCTTATGAAGAAATTCATATTCAAAGCAAATGGTATTCATTTTGGAAATTCAACCATTCAACTTTTTTATAGGATAAACCCATTAAAAAGAAACTGATATAAGCAGTTGTAATATCACCTAAACTTAAAATGTTTTAACACTTTAACAGGAATATTACTATAAACAACTTCACAGCTTGAAATTTTTTTAATCCAAATATGAAGATGTAGGCCCTATTAATAAAATTGTAAATTAGTAAACTAAAATATACCAGATGATATTTTTTTGGGGGGTTCCCCCAGAAAAGCTTTTCAGAATTTTCTAGTGAATTTAAATTTTAAAATGTGCCTCCTAAAAGAACCAGGTCTTTGGATTCGAAGAGGTTTATGTGTGTCTTTTTTAAGACTGTTGTGGACATGTTTTCTGACATTTGTTTACCACTGTACACCAAGAAACAACATATGTTATTAATATAACTAAAATCTACTAATAATCATTAATATATTATAAAGTATTTATAGTATATATTCACATTTTACTGGGAGAAATACTAAAAGAAACATTTTTTTAATTCTCTCTCAGTTCTGCATTAAGATATCTGCTTTTATCCATGAGTTACAAAACTTATCATAAGCCCCATCACTCAAAAACCATTGTATGCAGAAATCAGAGGGTCCGAGATAGGCCATACTCAGAGAACAAACTGGAAACTATTCTAGGGTCAGCCTCCTTGGGAATGTCCGGCACAGATCTCTCCCCCAGGTGTCTCCATGGAGGTTGTTCCTTTCTGCTTTTGTTTTAGAATCTAGTTTCTAGGAGCTCCTACTTCTTGCAAGCTCTGTTCTCTTAGGAATGCACCTTCTGTGTTTAGAGTGCTGCCTTTGTTTGTTTAGCTTCGTGGAAATGTGAGCCCACCCTCTGGCTCTTGACAAGACATCCACTTACATTTGGGCACAAGGTCAATTTTAAAAGTATAAATATTAACCTGTGTAAATACTTGACTGTTGCCAGTGGGGACTGATGGGAGAATCATAGCACTGATTGTGGAGGAAAGTAAATGGGGTTGTAATTCCAGCTCTGCCAGAGAGGACCCTTGAGTAATCACCTAACCTGTCCGCACCTTGATTTCCCTTATTTAAAGTATGAGGTTACTAATATCTGACCTCATATGGTTCTAATGTGGATAAAGCGGGACAGTGAATATAAAACTGTAATTATGACCAAGTGTGATTCTAAAGAAAAGAGGAGAAAAGATTGATCCCGGCTTTATAGAGGTCAGGGAGAGGGAGGGCCTGTGGGTGTGTAATGCTGTACATGTTGTCAGACACAACCAACATGTTGGCCAGTGTTAGGTTGGTGCTTTTGGTCTCTTTTTCATTCATTGCTACAAGGGATGACTCTCTGGAATAAGGATTTGGAAGTGAATATGACATAAAAACAGTAGACAAATTGTTTTTGAAGCAAATTTTGAAATCAGGTTATATAAGATAATTTCAGGTGTATTATTAGTACCCATACAGATGTCAAAGGAAAGCTGGTGGTCAGTGCAGAGAGTTCTGGGCCTGGAATCAGGAAGACTGTTCTTCCAGAGCCTAAATCAGGCTCTTCCTGGCTGTGTGATCCTAAATCACCTAATAGGTGAGCTGGAGAAGGAAACAGCAAGCCAGGAAAATATCAGTGAGTCACGGAGTCGGACCCAAGTGGAGAATGCCCGGCAGCCGAGTAGTCCCCTGAGCAGGGCCCCTCTGTCACCAGAGCCTGGCCCCGGGCTGTGCAAGAGGGCGGGAGCCTCCTTCTGGGCCTGGCGTTTACTTGGGTGATGTATGGTGGACGCCGCCGTGGTTGTCCATCGCCTCCCGTGTGCCGATGCTGGGTCAGGGCTGGGCAGAGTGAGGGACAGCCGAGGGGGAGCTCGGGGTGACAGCTGGCCGTGAGTCACGGTGACATTTGACATAGCTCCATCGTTCTGACCTTGCAGAAAAGGAAGGCGTCAGACGGCCCCGTAGAAGCCGAGGAAGACTACACTAAGTTTAACAGTATAGACCTGAAGACTAAAAAGGTACGTGACAGGGTGCCACTGCTGCTCAGCAGGTGCCAGCTTTCTAGGGAGCGCTTCTCTCCTGTCATGGAGTCTCTGGCCAGGAAGCATTCTGCTCCTTGTGATGCGGAGGAGGGGACTGCCACTTAGTGAGCCAGAAGGACTGAGTGCAGGCCCGGGAATATCTTCCCTGCTGTCCCCCGATCAACTTCACTTCATTCTGAGCAGCTTAGGGCATTGGTAGATAAATGGGTTTGTTTATTTTATATTTGTTTGTCCATAACCTCACCCTCATGTCCTCACCAGTCAGGTGGTAGTCAGGGGCAAATCCCTCCTGTTCTTGAGGTTCAAAGAGAAGGACAGACAATATTACCATAACCCTCCCCTTTTTTGTTCATAGATTCATTGTTCTAGAACTGTGATGTCGGATAAGAAAACCAGTATTTGGGGGCAGCTAGCTGGTGAAATGGATAGAGCACCAGCCCTCAAGTTAAGTCTTGAGTGCAGATCTAGCCTTACTAGCTGTGCCATCCTGGACAAGTCACTCGATCCAGTTTGCCTCAGTTTCCTAATGTAAAATGAGCTGGAAAAGGAAATGGCAAAATACTCCAATATCTCTGCCAAGAAAACTAGAAATGAGGGCAGTCAGACACATCGGGGAAAAATGAATGAACAACAATAAAATGGTTATTTTCATACATTTCCCAGTTATATTTTAACCTGATTCCTCTTCATTCCTTGAGTTTGATACCTCACTCTGGAAGAGAATTTTGTTCATCTATTCTCCACCTCTAAGAATCATTACAAACAGTGTATTTATTTTGAAGACCCTCAGTTAAGAGTCTGTCACTCTCTTTAACTCCTAACAATTGCTAATTTTTTTTCCCTTTCCCTCAGATTCAAATTGCTTCAACTTTGTGAAGCACATGGCAGGTAGCCCAAGTCTTATGCATATTTAAGATATTCAGAATTTCTGTGTTGGGAAAAATTAGTGCCATAGTCTTTACTTCTCCTACTGTACACTGGAGTGGTGGGCAACAAGAAGGCAAAGGAAGTTGGTCTGCCAGGAAAATGCTTGAGGCATACTGAAATGTGTTGTTTTTTACTATCCTTTTTGTTGTTATTATTGTTTGTTTTGTTGCCTTTTATAGAGATCAAAACAGAAAGGAAGCTTAGAAATCATATATCATGTTTTATCAAATAATCTCTTCAAAATGCTTCAATTAGAATTTTATTTTTTTTACATTTTCAGTCATATGGACTGTGTCTTTCTTTGTGGAGCCTCAACATTCTTTTTCCATCTATGTTGAAAGCAAAGCATTGAAATAAACAATTGGCTGCTATTTGCCTCCTGTTGGTTCTGGCTGTGTAGCATGTAGCAAAAAAAAAAAAAAAAAAAAAAAAAAATTGCCAAAAGCCAGACAGCAGGAAAATACAGCAACTTAAATTCAGAATTGTTAGACATTAGCTTTTGAAAATACCATTTACAAAGCATTTCTTTGACAGCTCCCCTCCCCCTGACAAAATTTTTAACGAAACCATCCTCCTATCCCCATGATGCTTTGCAATACTGGTCATCTTTTGAATATTATCACCTCCTTTTTAATTTCCCAGAGAGTTTAAGAATAAAATCAAATGGTAAATGAGTGTGAATTATTCATTATCTGTAAGACAAGGCTGTAATTCAGCCCACTGACAGCACAGAGTATTGGATCATAGGGAGATTGAGCTGCTGTATGTGTCACTTCTATTGTCTGCATCACTGCCCTTAATATACCCTCAAGAATGATTCTCCCAAACTAAGCCATTGGCTGCAATCTTCCCTTGTAACAGAAGGAGACGGTTTTGCCTTCTGGCTTTTTTTAGAGAATGTTCTGTGCTTCTTAGGTCTGAGTTCTGAATAGAATTCAAAACTAGATTTTTGTTGAGTAATCACACCCTTATGAAGCATGTAGCCATGAAGGCTATAATTCCTATTAATAGACCTTGAGATGTGTGTACCATGCTGTGGTTTTACACATAGGATTTTCAAAGGATGACAGTCTTACAGCTTTACTGATTCAATTTCTCCCTCTCGTTTTTATTAACAGACAAATAGCAAAATGACTGCCGCTCAGAAGGCTCTGGCTAAAGTTGACAAGAGTGGAATGAGAAGTATTTCCACCTTTTTTGGTACAAAAACTAAAGCAGGAAAATAAAGATATTAAAGTCTTTTAAAAATCTAGATGAACTTTTTCTGGTGTTTTTATATCTATTCATCTATCTCTCTGTCTACCCTGTCCCCATTCCCCCTTTTCCAATAAAATAAAATATATCTCAGAAGAGCTATTGTAGTGTTATCTAAATTTTTCATTCAACAGAATTATGTCTAGGAGATTTCTGCATTCCAGAGCACAAAAAAAGGGCATATATTTTGGAAACTCTGTAACCAAAAGGTCATATTTAACCAAAAAAAAAAAAAAAAAAAAAAAAAAAAAGCTTTTCAGAAACTTCATAGTCAGTGGTTTGTATTTTATACCCCTGCCTCTTTTGAGGATTGGGCAAGGGAGAAGAATAAGTATGGGTTGATTGGCAAGAAGGAGAAAAATAATCAAGTGAATAGAATTAATATACAGCCATATAGTTTCTTCCGTAAACACACACTATAAACATTTGGATGGATGGATGATTCTCTATGGAACTTTGATGGACTGTGAGCATAACAATATGATTTTCTTGGTCTTCTTGAGAGAAATTAACCAAATCCCAAAGGTGTTAAATTAACTAAGCATTTATGGCCTCACTGCCCCTTCAGGATGCCACATTGGGAATCTGGGGGCAATCAAGAGTAGGATGCCCCCTTCCTGGCAAGCCTTTTTCATCCATATGTTTTTAAAGCAAGTCAATTCATGTTTGGTGAGAAATGGAGCAAAAAAAGCTTGGAAACAGATGGTTGCTAGGGCTGAAAACCGAGACCTCTGGTGTGATGATGTGGGAAGTGAGAATAAGACTCAAAAGGAAAACAAGTTATAAGGTAAAGAATACCAAGAAGGGAAAAATCCAGGGGCCACCAAGTTAGAGGATTAGAGCCAGGACCAGGAGGTAAGCTGGATTTCTCCAAGGAGCAAGAGATGGATCATTAAGGTTCAACTATTTTGGCTTCTGCCTTGCCTGTCATATGTTCTGAGGGAGATGAATATTCTGAGCATGTTCAGTGGATATACTGAAGTCCAATCCAAAGGCACTACAAATGCTCATTAAAAATTTTTTTAGAACCTCTCCTTCCTGTTTTTTGCACCCCACCCACCAAATTTGTATTTAACAGAAAGACCAATGTGATAGAGTTTCAGATATTTGAAGACAATTATCATTCTCTTCTCCTAACCTTGAGTCTTGTTGAAGCTGAAAATCCCCAGTTTCTTCAACTGGTCCTCATATAATAGGAACTCAGTGACTCATTCTCTACAACTTAGACTCATCCTTCTTAATGTTTGTGCCTTCCCTCACTGTAATCTCCAACTTACAGAGACTTCTAGGTAGTGGCAGTAGATAGAGTGCTGGACTTGGACTCAAGAAATCCCAAGTTCAAATCTGGCCTTGGAAACCTACTTAACTGTGGGACCATGACCAAGATACTTAATCTCCTGTCTGCTTCATTTTTTTTATCTGTAAAATGGGAATCATAATACCTATCTCCTTATGTTGTTGTCAGGATAAAATGATAGGATATTTGTAAAGCATGGTGATGGTGTGGGTTCTTCACAGAACAGTAAGGAGGTTAATGTCATTGGATCAAAGAATATGTGACTTTGAAGGGTGTAGGATGTAAGAAAACTGAAAAAGAAGGGCAAGAATGTAGGTTGTGAGGAGCTTTGAAAGCCAAAAAGAGGATTTTATATTTGATCTCGGAGGTGTTGGTCAATAATAGCAAACATTTATTAAGCACCATTATTAATTATTAATGTGCCTGGACAGATCTGGGAGTATAAATAAGAAAAACAAAAAGAACTATAGGAGTTTATGGAGTGGAGAGGTTCATGACATGATTGGATTCGCACTTAGGAAAATTAGCTTGGTAATTGAATGGAGGATGGACTGGAGTGGGGAGAGAATTTAGGAAGATAGAATTCCCCACAGGTTATTGCAGTAGTCTAGGAAAGAAGTGTCAAAAATGCTGCATTAGAGTGATAGGAGGGAGTGTATCCAAGAAATGTCTCAACTGGTTGGCCTTGACAACAGATTGAATATGGGAATGGGATAGGAGATAGTGAGGAACAGGAGGAAGATAGTATTCTCGACAGTAGTAGTAAAGTTGAGGCAGAGGGAGGGTTTGCGGAGAAAGATGCATTCATTTTTGACATGTTGAGTTTAAAATGTCCAATTTAAGACGTCTGAAAGGTGATTGGAGATTCTAGACTAAAGATTAGCAGAGAGGATAAATAGATCTGAAAATCGTCACAGATGATAATTAAATCACATAAGCTGATGAGATCACCAATTCACATATCTCTGGGACATTCCATTGGAAATTCCTCCTACAGTGACATTAAACTACAGATGACTACTCCCTTCAGTCTATCCAGTTGTACTATTGTTTGATTCTTATCACTTCATATTTTTTCTCCACAAGAAGTAGTATTAAGTATTTTATTGAATTTTAATCTAATAATTTGATAAATTATCTATAGTATTCACATAATTTTCCAGATTATTAAATCTATCAAGAAAAGAGACTAGCCTGGCTTGTTTTTTTTTTATTTTTAAATAAAAAATTAATTTTATTGACTATATGCTGGATTCTTTGGAATTATTGCTTCATTTCAGCTATCTCTTTGATAGTGGTCTTTAATTTTGCTGACAAGTCCAGTTAGATGGCCTATGAGTTATAGATGCCATTGTCTTTCACTTTTAAAAAAATTGATTTATCTGTTTCTAATTATCTATAATTCTCCTATTTTTTATGGTGATAACTTGGCAATCATCTGTCCCTGTTTTCCCCCCCAGTATTCAGGTATATCTTTCACCTTGAGCTGGTGTGGTTTGAAGGTATCAGGGGTAGCACCTTATTATCTTACTGTCTCCTTATTTTAGATGGCAAGTCCCATAAGCCTTTTATTTTTCATTTTCAAGGCAAAAGGACAAAAGAAAAACAGAGAATTGATCATTTTTGTCTCCTCTCAAGTCAGTTACCATTTCCACATGTGTCCCAAGCATCTCTCCTTTTCCTTCTTTGATCCTTCCTTTCTCTGAGAGAGCTTACACAACTCAAAAGCCTTTTCCCCCCTTTACTTTTCCTCCTCAGTTTCAGCTCATTTAGATCTTTGGTTCTCTCAACATTGTTCTTACAGTATACTAGGCATGTTTTTGTATTTATACTCAGTAACTTATCCTTGTTTATATCTTCTATAATTTAAGTTGACAGATAAATTCTTAGTTTATTCATATTAGTCTCTTGAGACAATTTCCATTTTTTCTCCTTATTGGAATCATTCTTATATGAAGATAGGATGGGGATAAGTGCATGACCTGTGATTTCTTTGGGATGGGGAACTTCTAGATAAAGACACTTCCTCTGCCAAAGCCAGTAGTTTAGCTTCGCTGCAACTTAAAGAATTAGACAGCTGCTAGGATACTAGAAGTAAAAGTCAATTGCCCAAGAATAAACACTCAGTTCAAATCTGCCTCAACCTCCCTAGTGTGTGACCCTGGACAAGTCACTTAAATTCTGTTTATCTTGTTTCCTCATTTGTAAAATGGGGATAATAATAGCACCCAACTTTGTTAGAAAAGTTAAATTGTTGTGAGGATAAAATAAGATGATAATTGTAAATTGCTTATCGTAATGCCTGGCACATAGTGATCCCTATATAAATGTTGGTTATTATTATTATTCTTCTTTCTCAGAGGTAACACTTGGATTCAGGTCTTTCTGATTCCAAGACCAGCTATCTCTCTGTCAGGTTTTGTTTTTTTTTTTTTTTTTTTTTTTAATGTTTTTGTGTGTCCTGGGCCCCTTTAGCACTCTGGAAAAACATATTATTATTCTCAGAATATTTTTAAATAATTAAAGGAAATGTGAAGTTTTAGAGATTAGTAAATATATATATGTGATATGTATATATGGCAGATATGTGATTTGTGTGCATGGATGTGTATAAGTATATACCTATGTGTGTATTCTGGACCCCTTTGGCAGCCTGACAATGCCTAGTATTTGCAGAATAATATTTTTAAATAATTAAAAGAAATGTGAGATTTTAGTTAAAGGTTAGTAAATGTCCATACATAATACCCACACATATATAAACCATACATATCCTACATATAGATATACATGTATGTAGGTATGTATGTATATCCTCCATCCCAGTTCATAGGCCCCCTGAAACGACTTCTTGGACCATATGTTAAGATTTCTTGCAATATACACCATGCTGGGTCTAGGAACATAATAGCTAGATTTTTGCTAGATAGTAAAAATAATTATCTTTTTCTTATTTGTAGTCACAGTGTTTGGCATAGTGCTTAGCACACAGTAGGTGCTTTATAAATGTTTATTGTATTATAATTAGAGGGTATAGAATTTTCATTCATGATCCACTATTTAACAGTTGATCGGATAACAACCAGATTCACCTAATCATTCTCTACTTACAGGTCTATAAATGGGCATGTGTGTATACACACATGTATTTATTCATGTATGTTTACAGATACATATATGTGTATGTGTTCACATATGTGTACATGTATGTTTACATACATAATTAAACTTTTTTTTTTCAGAGCAACCCATGTGGGGAAAGAGATTATATAAACTTCACTGATTTCTGGGTTTTGTCCATTCTGATTTTCTGTCCCATATACGCTAATCATTTCTTTCCTGCCAGCCATAAGTTCTAAAAGAGCCAAATTCTGGCAGTACCTTCTTCTCAAGAAGTGTCAGTATCTAAGACAAAAGTCTGCCTCTGTCCCATGATAGCCTGGCTATAGGTAACCTGGATCTGTTCTCACTCCTGCTGGATTTCTGCTTTCATTCCTGCAGACCTCCCAACTGCTTAAATCTTTCACCATCTGCTTTGCTTTCTCCCTCTTATCCAGGATTTGTGCCCCTCTTTGTCCTTGCTTTGACTTTTGGTCCAGGCTATTCCTCTAACTTGGCCCTAACTTTTCACCCTTTTTGGTATTGATATCCCCTTTCATTTTCAACATAGATAGAGGCCTATAACACAAGAAGATAGGACAGGATAGTACAGTACAATGGAAAGCACTGGATTTACACTCAGAAGTCAAATCTTAGATCTAATGATTAATTATTGACCTTGGATGAAGGTCAATAATTATATAAGACCTAAGGTCTTAGGACTTCAAATTCCTTATTTATAAAATAAAGGATTTGAATTTGATTAAGATCTAGAGAATCTGTGGCAGAAGAGCATTGAATTCAAAGTCATAAGATTATAGATTTTAAGCTTGAAGGAACCTCATTGGTCATTGAATTCAGCTCCACATTTTACAGATGAGGAAATTGAGGCTCAAGGAATTTGCCCAGAGTCACATGTAATAAGCTGCAATACTAAAATTTTAACCTAGGTCCTTTGATACTAAGCCTGAATTTTCCACTCATTTTTGTGCCTGAAACTCTCTCCCTCTCTTCCTCTTTCCTTCCCTCTCTCCTTTTTTCTATCTGCCTCCCTCCTTGTCTCTCTCCTTCCTTCTATCTGCCTCCCTATGTCCCTCTGGTTCCCTCCCTTTCTCTTTCCCTCTCCCTCTTTTCCTCCCTTTTTCTCCCTCCCCTTCTATTCTTATTAGTCCAATGATCATCTCTATTGAGCATCTACACACCTACACTTAGGAACCAAACGCAACAATCTAAAACAATTCTTATTTTCTCTCTTAAAACCATCTGTCTTCCACGCTTTCCTTTTTGTGCTGAGGGTTCCACCATCCATCTAGTCACCCTTGGATTCATCTTCAATTTTTTTCTTTCTTTTCAATCCATCCATTGGTTGCTGATTCTACCTCTACAAAATTATTTGCATTCATCCTTTTCTCTTCACAAACAGCCACCATTCTTGTTTACTTGGTTCAGGACCTTATCCCCTCTCATCAAAACATCACAATTGCCTCCTAATTGGGCTTCCAGCTTCTAGTCTTTTTTTCTTCAATCCTTAATCCACATACCTGCCAAAATAATTTTCCTAAAGCAAAGATCTAATCATGACATTACCTTGACCAAGAAATTAATGGCTCCTAATTTCCTCCAGGAAAAAACAGATTCCTTAATCTGAGCATTTAAGATCATTCACAGTATGGAATCAGCGTACCTTAATATGTATTATTACTCCCCGTCATAAGCTGTGTTCTAGCCATATTGGCTGAATCTAGTTTCCTGAACTCAACCTTCAAGATTTTTCTCTCTCCATGTCTTCTCACAGACTGTCTACCATGCTTCCAACACCCTACCTATCACACTTTTTGCCATTAAGAATCCCTAATTTTTTTTTAGATTTTGCTATGGAAAGCCTTTCTTGATCCCCTTAGCTGTTAGTGCTCAATCATCCATACTCATATCTTTGTGTTTTATTCCCTGAGCAATTTCCATATAATTCTTTGTTTTTACACACATGGATGAGAGTTTCTAAACCTGTTTTTTTTTTTTTTTTTTTTTTTTTTTCCTGTTTTCTCCTTTATCTTCCCAGGCTAAGTTATTAGGATCTTAGAAACAGACCAGTTCTAAAATATTTTTTTATTGAGAATTCTTGCTTCCCTTATCAAAGTTTTGCTCTTTTAAAATCTCAGTCACTTTTTTTGGGAGGATCCAGACCCATGGAATTAATTCCCCATGGGAAAATTTAAGCTGGACTCAACTTACAGTGCTAGAAAGCTGTCAGAAGCATTGGGAAGTCACACAACCACATAGTACAGGCAGAGCTTGAATCCAGATTTCTTTGTCTTTCAAGTTGGCCATCTGTCTACTTAGGCTACGTTGTTTGTCAATCATTCTTAGAGAAATAGAATCAAGTGATGGTGGAACTGTAGATTTAGAGTAAGGCTATCTGGTCTAACAATACACAGTGATATAGGGCTTTACAAACTCTCCTTATAACAGTCCTGTGAAATAAGTTGTACAAGCCTTATCTTTTCTGTTTCACAACTGAAGATGAAGGGAAGTTTTTGCAGATTGGTGAACTGACTGTGTTGTAATGCTCCTGGGCTTACAACTTGGGCTTTGAAAAGTTACGCTTATGAAAAGGAAGATTATAAACTATTTGAAAAGATAGGTTGGAGCCAGATTGTAAAGGGACTTGTGAGATGTGAATAGAGAATTTTGAGTTGTTTGAGTTTGAGAACAGTTGAATGTAGAATAAAATAGAACTGGAGTTGGATGGATTTGGGAATTGATTGGATTTGGGGGTGACAACAAGAGGGAAGGATTATAAAAGATTCCCAAATGTTCATAGCTGTGTGACTGTGATGGTGCATTCAATAGACATAAGGAAATTAGAAGGAACAGGTTCACTTGGAGATGTATTTGGGAGAGAAGAGGAGAAGAGGGGAGAGATTCAGAGGGAAAGATATCCCAGGTGCTGACACTATTCAGTGATCTGTAGGGAATGGTTGCAAATGTTCAATGGGAGTTTAGAGGGCCATTCATGGCTGGAGTTAGAGATATGGAAGATCACCTCCTTAGAGAAGATAAACCAAATCTTTGGTAGATGAGATTGTTAAGAGAAGAAATTTAACAAAAGTAGAAGGCTCAGGGCAGGGCCTCAAGGAATCCCTATACTTAGGAAACATAAAAGAAGGGAAGGGAACAAGTATTTATTTAATAGCTACTATGTGCCAGGCACTGTGCGATGCATTTTACAAATACTATCTCATTTGATCCTCACTGTAGTCCTGTGAAGTATATTCTATTATCTCCATCCTACAGTTGAGGGAACTGATGTAGGCAGGTTGAATTACTTACTCTGAGTCTCACAACTAGTTTAAATCCAGATTTGAGCTCAGTGCTCTCTCCATCATACCACCTAGCTGCTGAGCTGGCACCCCAATAACGGGTGACCTGAGAAATGAGGAGAACCAGAACAAACTAGCATGATGCATGCAGAGGGAAGAATCAAGGACTGAACGGTCTGAATTGTAACAGAAAAGTTCATGGAAATGAAGAACTAGAGAAAGCTGCTGGTTCTGGCATTGAAGCAGTCAGTGGTGACTTCGGTCCTCTGAGTAGTGAATAGAGATAGAAGTCAACTTTGTAGGGTGGTGAGATAATAGAAACGGGGGACTAAGGTCTTTTTTTTTATTTTTGAAACAGCACTGGATGACATTTTTAGGAGGTACCATGTCTTTTTTTTTTTAGGCAGAGAGAAAGGAGCCAAGAAAGAGAATATAAGGAAAGTTAGACGGCACAATGGATATAGTGCTAAGTTTGGAATCAGGAAGACTCATCTTCCCTAGTTCAAATCTGGTCCCTGACACTAACTGTGTAACCCTATGCAAGACATTTATGCCAAGTTGCCTTAGTTTCTTCATCGGGTACAATGACCTACAGAATGAAATGGCAAACTACTTAAGAAAACCCCAAAAAGGATCATGAAGAGTCAAACATGACTGAAAATGACTAAAGAACAACTAGAACTATATACTTAATAAATGTTTATTGATTGATTTACTGGGGGATTGTAAGCATGTGAATAGTGTTTGTTTCTTTCCCTCCCTTCTTTCCTTCCTTCCTTGCAGTATACTCTTCAGTATTTTGGAAATTATAATAGCCAACATTTATATGAAACTTCGGAGTTTACAAAATGCTTTGCATATATATATATATATATATATATATATTTTTTTTTTATCCTTATAATAGCCATATGGACATACTTGACTACTTCATAGGGTTGAAGGAAGGAAGGGAGGGAGGCAGGAAGAGAGGGAAGGAGGGAGGGAAGACACTACCAACCTTTTCTCCACTCCTTACAACTAGGTAGTAGTATCACAGGTGTTGAAAATATATAAAAACGGACTGCTTGATGGTGCAGTGGTTAGAGCAATGGCCTTGGAGTCACAAGGACCTTAGTTCAAATCTGGTTTCAGACACTTGACTCTTAATAGCTGTATGACCACCCAATACACACACACACACACACACACACACACACACACACACACACACATCCCAGCCTTCCTTTCAGAGTCACATCCAGGCAGCTGCCCTCAAGGAGGGGCAAACTCACCTGCACATCCTTGGAAGAAAGCATCATGACTTGCTGAAAAGGAAGCTGAGATTCAGGACCGAGCTTTAGGTAATAAATCACTCTTTGAGGTCACAACTCCTGTTTCCTCTTTTTCTCTAGATGGCAGCACCAAGAACACAGAGGAATAAGAGAAGGACTCAGTAGGAAATCTGGCTGCATCCTTTGCCAATTCATCCATGACTTTTTCTTCCATATCTTCTATAAAATCAACATATTGAGGGTGAGAAGGAGGAGGAGAGGTGGAGTAGATAGTTTAAAACTAACAAACTTATCAGAGACTTCATTTTGGAATGTGATTTTTATACTGTGTTCAGCATTTTTAGTCTGTTTTGCTTGTTTCTTTATTAGAAGAGTCAATCCTACCAATGACTGTTTTTCCCTAAAGCTTTGCTGACATGATTCTCTCCCACATGTTTTCCCTTCATGTACTAACACAGCTCATTACAGAAGCATTCAGGTACTCTAATCAAAAGGGAAAGTAAAAAAGTTGGATTTCCAGACCTTCTTTTGTTCTCTTAAAAAACAATTATCAAAAAAACCTACACAGCGCAGCTCATTACCTCCAAGTTCAAAATGTCAGCCTTGGAAGAAACTCATTGTAAAATTTGAATTGTTTAAATGCCTTCCTACAATCGCCTATTTTGCATTGTTTTCCCTGGGGTTATGTCAACCTCTCCATGATATATTCTTATTTCCAGGTACGTACAGTGCTTCTCTAAGCACTGGATTCCAAGTTAAATGCTCTGGTGAACTGAGTTTCAACTCAAAGTTTAAAAATAACAAACAACAAACTCAAAACCTCCAACATACTCGAAAACCAAAGGAAAAAAAAAAATCAACCCAAAAAATTTGACCCTTTTCTGCCCCATATCAATTTGGCTGTTTCAGATTTATAAAGATACCTAAACATGTGCATTTTATAGTCTCTAAGAGCTATAAACATGGCTTCATTTTTAAGAGATTTGTCCAGTATGTGTATTTTCCTTGAGGAGGAGGGAGATGGAGAGCAGTGGGAGGAGATGGAGCCAAGGAATAATTGGCTTGGAATTTCAGTGTATTGGGAATACATCTGAAAGGGAATGGGTATTCATGCACAAATGTCATGATGTTTTAGTTAACAGTCTCTTGACATCTTACAAGAGCAGGAAGATACTTGAAGTAACTAGGAAATCTAGTACCAGAATTCAGGAAAATTGGGGCTGGATACACAGATCGGAAGGAGATAGAGGAAGAAGTGTTAGGAGAGACAGAAGACCTACTCTCTTTTTAAAATTTTTATTGATGTTTTCTTTTTATTTTACAAATATTTACAGATTATTCTCACTTTATGAGAAATCTTTTGTAATCAAAAGTTAAGTAAAACTAACAATACAGTGACCTCAAAAGAATGCACATGCAATGTTATACATCTCTCTCACCTCTCTATTTAATAAAATAACAGATATAGTAAAATAATAAAAATAAATTTTCTCTCTCCTAACCCCTTAAACAGAAAAATTATTTTTGTAACAAATGTGCAAATCAGGAAAATCAAATTCCATCAATAGCTATAAACAAATTTACATCTCTTCCATTTGTGTATATGGGTATATATATGATATTTCTCCTTTTGGATCACAAGGAAAATTTCTACCATGAAAAAATATGTAAATCATTTCTATGTCCTATAGGAATTAATATTTCTAAGATAAATACACATACATACACAAACAAAAGGAGGGGCAAAGAAATAAACAAGAAACAGAAGTTTAGAAGCAGAAGCAGAAGTAAAATAGGTTTTCTGAAACTTTTACTTCTATGAGGAGCAGAGAAATTATATATATATTTTTATAATATTATCCCTTGTATTCATTTTTCCAAATTATCCCCCCCTCCCTCTATTCCCTCCCCCCGATGACAGGCAATCCCATACATTTTACATGTGTTACAATATAGTCTAGGTACAATACATGTGTGTGAATATCATTTTCTTGTTGCACAATAAACATTAGAATCCGAAGGTACATGCAACCTGGGCAGACAGATATTAGTGCTAACAATTTACATTCACTTCCTAGTGTTTCTTCTCTGGGTGTAGCTACCTCTGTCCATCATTGATCAATTGGAAGTGAGTTGGATCTTCTTTATGTTGAAGATTTCCACTTCCATCAGAATACATCCTCATACAGTATTGTTGTTGAAGTGTACAGTGATCTTCTGGTTCTGCTCATTTCACTCAGCATCAGTTGATTTAAGTCTCTCCAGGCCTCTCTGTATTCCTCCTGCTGGTCATTTCTTACAGAGCAATAATATTCCATAACCTTCATATACCACAATTTACCCAACCATTCTCCAACTGATGGACATCCATTCATCTTCCAGTTTCTAGCTACAACAAAAAGAGCTGCCACATTTTGGCACATACAGGTCCCTTTCCACTCTTTAGTATTTCTTTGGGATATAATCCCAGTAGTAGCGCTGCTGGGTCAAAGGGTATGCACAGTTTGATAACTTCTTGGGCATAGTTCCAAATTGCTCTCCAGAATGGCTGGATTCTTTCACAACTCCACCAGCAATGTATCAGTGTCCCAGTTTCCCCACATCCCCTCCAACATTCATCATTATTTGTTCCTGTCATCTTAGCCAATCTGACAGGTGTGTAGTGGTATCTCAGAGTTGTCTTAATTTGCATTTCTCTGATCAGTAGTGATTTGGAACACTCTTTCATGTGAGTGGATATAGTTTCAATTTCTTCCTCTGAGAATTGTCTGTTCATATCCTTTGACCATTTATCAATTGGAGAATGGTTCGGTTTCTTATAAATTAGGGTCAGTTCTCTATATATTTTGGAAATGAGACCTTTGTCAGAACCTTTGTTTTTAAAAATATTTTCCCAATTTGTTACTTCCCTTCTAATCTTGTTTGCATTAGTATTATTTGTACAGAAACTTTTTAGTTTGATGTAATCAAAATCTTCTATTTTGTGATCAATAATGATCTCTAGTTCGAGGAGCAGAGAAATTAAAGAAGAAATAAACAAATAGTAAGAATTTTAAAAAATAAAAGTTTAGAATAGACAGAAAGGATAGATAATGATAATAAGAGAAAGTAATCTTTTTTAGAAAAAAGTGTAGAAAATTTGAAAAAAAAGTTGAAAAAAGATGTTAAAGGCAGGAGAAAAAGGGAGATTTTATCTTAACTGAGAGGAAAAAAAGAGAGGAAGAATTAGGGAACTAGATAATAGGAAGAATGAAAAATGTAGTAATAAAACTCTAAAACTGTAGAAAAGGGGAGACTAGGTTTGAAGGTGAGGAGAATAGAATCTAGGGGCACAAGTTAAAATTATATAAGGCAGAAGCCAAGTACTATCTTTATAAAGAAAGAGGAACCATCCCATACCCCAGTTCTCATTCGGAAAATAAGAGACAAAAGGAAAAACATAAAGATAACTCAACTTTAAGTGAGAATAAATTAAACAGTTGAATAAAATGAGAATGGCATGTTGTATGAGAAAATAAAACCTTGTAAGGTGTTGCTTTTAAAAACCATCTAAAAAATAAAAGCATAATTGCAATAAAAATGAGGGGTTAGAACAAAATTTACCATTTATTAAAGGAATAAAAAAAAAGTATGAGTTACAATCATGCTATCATACAAAAATTAAAAAGATAAGCAAGGAAACTATTATACTGAAAGAAACATTGAACAACAAACTAATATCAGTATTAAACGTATATATTCCAAGTGCCTTTGCATCTAAATTAATATAGCAAAAACTAATGAATTATATGAAGACATATACAATAATAAAATAATATTAGGAGAATTTAATTTCCTTTTTCCTGTTTTGGAGAATCCTAACAGGAAGATAGATGTAGGAAAGGTAGATAGCTCACTGGATAGAGTTCTAGGCCAGGAGTCAGGAAAATATCAATTCAAATCCAGTCTCAGACACTTAGTAGCTATGTGCCCCTTGGCAAGTTATTTAACTTCTCTTTGCCTTAATCTACCAGAGAAGGAAATGGCAAAACTTCAATATCTTTACCAAGAAAACCCCATAGACAATATTGGTGTGCTATGGCCCACAGGATCACAAAAACTTGGAGATGACCGAATGACTGAACCAGTAATAACTACAGGAAGTTAAACAAAAGATAAACTACAGGATTGAACTAATTGTTGGAAAAATTAAAATATGAAATCTTCAAAGTGGGAATTATGAACGAATTTACATATTTCTCAGCACCACATGGAACTTTTACAAAAATTGACCATTTATTAACACACATGATATTGCAAAAACAAAAAACCTAAAAATGAACCTGTGCAGTTCATAATTCAATGAAAAAAATCAAGGAGATAGACCTAAAGGGAGACAACAATAAAATAATAAATAAAGAGTAGCACAAAGAATAAATCACACAAACAATTTAGAATTATGTGAAAGAAAATGATCAAACAACATACCAAAATTTCTGGGAGCCAGTAAAGCAATTCTCAGGGAAAATTATATCCCTAAAAACAAACATTAAACAAATAGAAAAAGAGAGGGCTAATGAACTAAAGGTGCATTTTTAAAATAAACCCAATAAATAAACAGATGAAAAATAAGCAGAAAGAGAAGAAAATTAGAGGAAAATAGATTAATTGGAAACTAGGAAGACTAGAAATGATCAAGAAAACTAAAAGTCAGTTTTTTAAAAAGATTAACAACATTGAAAAAAATAGCCACCCCAGTTTTCAAAAATGAGACAAAAAGTCAAATAAATTGAAACCACAAAAAAACAGGAGAAATAAATTCAGAAGTTACTATGCA
The DNA here is from genome assembly GCF_048593235.1 of Sminthopsis crassicaudata. NCBI lineage: Eukaryota > Metazoa > Chordata > Mammalia > Dasyuromorphia > Dasyuridae > Sminthopsis > Sminthopsis crassicaudata. The sequence goes on from NC_133619.1 coordinate 568,305,506, forward strand.
TAGTTGTATACTAGCAAAACTGAAAATACAAAAGAAAGAGAGGATTACCTTCAAAGATATAAAATACTTCCAAATTACAGAAAAGTAAATTTAAATAATAGTTTCAAAAAGAAAGTTGAATTAATTGTAAAAGAATTGTCAAAAGAATATAATTCTTGTCCTAATAAACTCACTACGGAATCCCATTAATCTTTTAAAGAACAATCAATTACTATACAAATTATCCCCAAAAATTGAAAAAGAAACTCTATGACACTACTTTTTACAAGGCTAATATCATCCTAAAACCTAAATATGTGAAAGATAAAACAAAAATGAAGAATTATAGATCAATATAATTAAAGAATCTAATTAACAATATTTAATAAAATCATGTCAATCAGAATATAGTAATTATTCCAAGAAATCATTCACTATGACTAAGTTGGATTAATACCAAAGAATCATGGGTGGTTCAGCATTAGGAAAACATAGATAATCATATCCTAAATCCATAATTATCTCAATAGATGTGAAAAAAGCCCTTAACAAATTTAGTACTAATTTATGCTTTCCATTTTTTATATCATTAAAAAAAATCTAAAACAAAAGCAAACATCCTATGCAATGTAGTTACATTAGAAGCTTTCCCAAGAAAAATAAGAGTAAAGCAAGTATGTCTGCTCTCCATACTATTACTTAATACAATTCTGGGAAGGCTAAGCACTTGCAATAAAATAAAAGAAAGATATTAAAGCATAAATATGTGAAATAAAATATTTTTATTGCTGATTATATGATAATTTGGTTAGAAAATCCCATTGAATTAGCAAAGATATTACCATGGTAGCCATAGCCTGGGACTGTGACCTTGAGCTTCACAGAAAAATATAAATTACAGTAAACAGCAAAAGAAACTCCAACTATCCCATGAGAAAATTACAAATGACCCTGTGTTCATGTGCCTTCTTTGTTCTGTTTCTATATAATATCTGACTCGGCCTAACACAGAAATACACACACACACACACACACACACACACACAAGCTGTCATGGGTCTTCCTTCAGTAATTGAGTATTATCTCAGAAGGTCTTGATCCCTACAATTGGCATATCAGGGCAGAATAGATCAGTCCTCTTATAATTGGTATAACTGACAAGAAAGTCGGGTCCACCTATAAATTTTGTGTTCTTACAGATACTAATTGAAAAAAATTAATAGCTTCAGCAAAATTGCAGGCTACAAAGTAAACTCACAAAAATCATTGCTATAATGCATTGCTATAAAATAACAATAAAATCCAAGAAATGATCACTGAAAGGGAACTTGTGTTTTAAAAAAACTACAAAATGTACAAAATATTTGGGGAATTGATATACCACTGGGCATGAAATTAAGAAGATTCTTCTTCTGTATAACACTGAGCAAATCACACCCTGTTTGCATCAGTTCCTCATAAATAAAATGAATTGGAGAAGAACATGGCAAACTAGTCCAGTAGTTTTGCCAAGAAAACTCCAAATGGGATCATGAAAAATCAAACACAACTAAAAAACAGCTATAGTTTCAATTACAAGGTGCTCATTAAATAAATAACAATTTAAACAAACTGAAACAATATTCAGTGCTTATAGACTGGCTGTATCAGACAAAAATGAAAATACTACAAAAATTAATTATAGTTTCAATTTTATAACAAACTATCAAAAGTATACTTTATAGAATTTGATGAAAAAAATAAAAAAAAATTTCATTGGAGAAATAAAAGAGCTATAATACTAGGAGAAAATAATAGGGAAAAGGTAGGAATGAAGAGTGATAAAGTCTTCCAGACTGCAAACTGTAATATAAAGCTACAGCCATGAAAACCATTTGGTATTGGTTAAAAAAGAGAGAAGTAGATCATTGAAACATACAAGACAAGGGAGAACAAGAAATAATAGGATTCAACAATCATCGTTTGTAAATACCAAAACATAAATTACTTTAGAAAGAACCCCCATTTAATAAAATCTGCTGGAATGACTAGGAAGCAGTCTGGCAGAAATTAAGTTTAGATCAACATCTTATGTCATATGCCATAGCAAATTAAAAATAATAATGTGATCTTAATATTAAATAGCATACCATAACATTTTTAAAATAGAAGCAGATCATATATCTTTCACAGATATGGGTATAAGATAGATGTATATTATTAAGCAAACAAGATATAGAGGCCATTACAAAAGATAAATTCATAATTTAATTATATAAAATTGAAAAACTTCTAAAAAGAAAATTAATGAATCTGGGTTAAAAAAAATGAATGGTTGAATGGGGAAATCTTTGTATCAAATTTCTCAGATGAGAATTTTATATCCAAAACAATATCTGTATCCATATCTATATCTATACCTATATCTATGAATATATACATACATAATCTGTCATCTTATTTACAAATATACATATTATCTGTCCATGCATGAACACACATGTATACATAACACCAAAAGCCATTACCTAATAGATATATGGTTAAAATGATATGAACAAACAGTTCTCAAAAGAATTACAAGTTATTAACTATCAAATCACTAATAAAAGAAATGTATATCAAAACCACCTTCAGGTTTTGCTTCTTAACAAACTAGCAAAACTAGAAAAAAATGAAAACAGTCATTGATTAAAGGCTTTGGGGAAGATAAACATATTAGTACATTGTTGGTGGAGGTGTGAATTATTTCCACCATTCTGAAAAGTACTTTGGAATTATGCAAATAAAATAACGAAAATATCCTTTCCTTTTGATCCAGAGATTTTGCTAGGAACATATCCCCCTATGAAGGTCACTAATAGGAAGAGAGCCCTTACATTCACCAAAATAAACTTCTATATCTACCAAAATATTTATAATAGCATTTTTATAGTTTCAAAGAACTAGAAACAAAATGGATATCTGTTTAGGAATGGCTAACTAATCAAGATATGGTATATGAATGTAATGAACTATTTTTGTGCTAAACTATGAATATGATGAATATAGAAAAGACTTTACATGAATGATAAAGTGAAATAAACAGAATCAAGAAAACTATATCTGACTACCACAATGCAAATGGAAAGAATCACCATCACAAAATATTCAAAAGTAAATGTTGCAAAATTGCAAAGAACAAGCATAACTCCATAGAGAAATATGAGTAGAGATTCCCATTCCATTTCTTTATTGGGGTTGGTGGTGAAAGAGGGGGCACTGCATGGAATATGGCACATATTTTCACACATTTTTTTTATTATACTGATTATATTGGTTTTACTAATTTTTTTCCCTCTTTCCCCCCCCCCCCAATGTTTGATGGGATATTTCTTTGGGAGAAATTGTGAGGGTGCAAAACCAAAAGAAAACAATAAAATGCATTTTTAAAAATAGATCAAAACTATCATTACTTTTAGAAAGGGGTACCAATTAACTGCCTTTTGACTCCACTCATCATTCCTATGATGAATAATGAATTTAAAACTAAAGCTAAGAAGAAACAATCAGAATCATAGGAGATCCAGGAAAAAACAAAGACATGAAAGCCAAAGGAAAAGAGATTATTCAATGAGGGAGGCAGGGGAAAGCTAAAGAAGGTCAGGAGGATGAAGATGGAGAAGAGGCCCCCACATTTACCAGATATGAGATTAAAGAGATTATTGCTAATCCTGGAGAGAGCAATATCAGTTGACAAGTGGGTTAAGAACCCAGACTATAAGAGACTGAGAAGTGAGTACTCAGACAAGGGAAGCAATATTTGTAGTCAATAGATAAATCTCTTAATCTCTCATTTGTATGTATGAGGAATATAGGACTCTCTCTCTCTCTCTCTCTCTCTCTCTCTCTCTCTCTCTCTCTCTCTCTCTCTCTCTCTCTCTCTCTCTCTCTCTCTCTCTCTCTCTCTCTCTCTCTCTCTCTCTCTCTCTCTCTCTCTCTCTCTCTCTCTCTCTCTCTCTCTCTCTCTCTCTCTCTCTCTCTCTCTCTCTCTCTCTCTCTCTCTCTCTCTCTCTCTCTCTCTCTCTCTCTCTCTCTCTCTCTCTCTCTCTCTCTCTCCCCATTTGTCTATCTCTCCACCTACAAAAAAACACAGGTGAACTGAATTCTCTCCAAATCTGTGTTCAGTAGTCTCAATTTTAATGGGAGAAAGATTTCAATTAAAGTGGTTAAGTCAGAAAATAGAAAAATAAAGTTTATCATTAAAGGGTAAACTTAAATATCAGAAGCATTCACTTACATGTAAATTCTCATTATCTCTAGAAAAGTGAGGTGGTGGTATATTAGAAAACTCCCTCTTGAGAGAAGGTTTTATTTGCTTACTAATTCTTAAGCAATATAGGCAGCAACATGCAGAAAAATTTCACCAGAGAGAATGTTTGTATGTACAAAATACAAATTATATATAGATGTGGGTATGTGTTCTACTATGTACATAAAAACAACAATAAATAATATGATGAATTTTAAATCTATTTGAAACATTCTTTTTTAGAATGGATTTTTAAAAATCTTACTCTTATTGAAAGCACAAGTCAGAAAACATAAATAATGAGTTGGCAAGAGGAATTTTAAATAAAGTAGGAAATATTCTTGGTCAACCTGGTATTCACCAGGCTGATGCCTTAATGTAAAGCAGCAAGACAGAAAATGTGATGTAATGGATATAATGTGTCCTCCCTGCTTATAAGGTACTTGGACATTGATGAGGTCCTGAATAGTGGGTGTGTTGGGCAGAGAGAAACTGAAGAATTGGTCACTGAGGCAAGCAGGGAGAAGCCACTGATAGAGATCAGTTTAGCTCCATGGTCCCACCCTCTGAGGAGGTCATTCAGTCAGAAATCCAAGTTATATCAGACCCTAAGACTCACCCCCTGTAGGAGTCTTGGGCAGCCTCACCTTGTCATGTCCTGTAAGAAATCCCAGTCATGTGCCTGAAGATAAATTTTTCTTACAAAATCTACTTATGGCCGTGCCATACTCATTGCCCTCCTATCAGTCTGCCAAGGCACTCTGCCTCATGAGATCTCCACTTCCCCTGTGCCATGTGCTTTCTCCTAACTCCATCATGCTTTCTGGTTCTCCTGACCCCACTTCTCCACTTTATAAATAGCTAACTTTTTGGGGGTGCTGAGTCCCTTTCAGAGTTTAGCCTGCCAGCTAAGGGCTTGCTTGCCCCCAAACTCCTGTGGTGTTACTTTTCTCCTGGCAAATGGCAAGTTCCACTAGGGAACTGACCCTTTCCATAATTAATTATTAAAATCCCTTTCTGTGCTCTCTCAACTCTATTTCATCATTCCCTAAATAAACCTGCTTTTTGCCAAAGAGAATGGCCATTACGAATTCTTCACACGACTGAACCCCAATTTTTGGTGCTTGTCACCATTTGGTATTACACCAATCACATGAACATTGTTGGAATATGATTAATGGTACTTTAATACATACTTATATTTAAAAGTTATGACAAATGCTTCAATTTCCAAAGCCCACAATCATCAGTGAGGATGAATCATTTCTTCTGAGTCATTAAAAAAAAAATAGGGGGGATGATTTCAAGTTTTTTATTTTCTATATCCTTCTGTGGTCAAGGGAGGGGAGAAGATGCGAACTAGGCTACCTCTTTACTAAGTTTCATTTACTTCTCTTTCTTTTCTTTCTCCTCGTCATTTTTCTTCTATGCTCCTCTAATAGAATGACTGCTGCTGTCTACTGCTGGGCTTCTTTGCTGAACTGCCTGCTACCCTCCACTCAGGCTTCTTTTCCCTCAAAGGTAACGTGTGTATGTATGTATGTGAGAGAGAGAAAGAGAGAGAGAGACAGAGACAGACAGACAGACACTGAGAGAGACAGACACTGAGAGAGACACAGACACTCAGAAAGATGGGGAGAAACAGAGAAAAAAGGGAGATAAACAAAAGCAGAGATAGAAAAAGGAGAGACAAAAACAGATAAGGATAGAGACAGAGAGACAGAGGAAAGATAAAAAGAGGGAAGAGAGACAAAGAAACAGATAGACAAAGACATAGACAGAAACAGGAGAAAGAGAAAAAGGGAAGAGAGACAGAGAAAAAAACCAAAGAAAGAAAAACAGAGAGGACAGACAAAAACACAGAAAAAGGAGAGAGACAAAGACAGAAAGAGACAGGGACAAAGATAGAGGAAAAAGAAAAAGGGAAGAGAAACAAAGAGACAAAGACAGAAAGAGAAAAGAGGGAGAGGAAGAGAGACAGACACAGACAGAGACACAGGAGAACACAAGCTTGCTTGGCAAAAACATGACTAAATCAGCACATTTTGGGCTGTTTGTTTCTGTTGAACCATATCTCACACAAAAAGACCATCTCAGGATCTCCCCCCAACCCCCCAATCTTGCTCCTTCCCTCTCAACAGGAGGTCTTCCATTGCCCCACTAACTAGCTGTGGGCAGCAGTCATGATCCTGTCTCTCACAGGTAGCTCCAGGGCTATCCAGTTCACCTGGAGCTTCCACAAACACCCGGGAAGGCTGGCAGCACTAGAGAAGGTGGGCCAGCTCTGCTCCGCTTTGCCCTTACTCCTTGGGCTCCCCACAGAGGGTCAGTCATTTTCTTTAAAAGAAGCGGACACTGTCCTTAAGACTCAGTTGAGGGCAGCCAGGTGAGGCAGTGGACAGAGCACTGGTCCTGGAGCCGGAGGACCTGAGGTCAAATGTAGCTTCAGAAACTTGACACTATCTCTGTGACCCTAAAGAAGTCACTTAACCCCCATTGCCTTAGCAAAAAACAAAACAAAACAAAACAAAAACCTCAATTGACTAAAACTTAAGCACTTAAGGAACCCTCTTGGTGACCTAGAACAAGGCACTAAGGTCATCCCTTCCTTTCTTTAACTAGAGGTTAAGTAAACCTCTTTCTGAAAACTGTCTAGAACTAGAATTTCATCCTGATTTCTTTTTCAAAAATAAATTAAAGTATCGACTAAGCACCTACTTTATGTTAGGCACTATGGAAAAAAAAAAAAGGTATCCAAGCACAAACAAAAATAAACAATTTATATTCACAGTGAGCTTACACTAATTCCTTCCCAATCTTGGACCTGAACTATCAGACTGGGCCCGGTCAGGCCTGGCCTTCTCCAGCCCTACATTTCTGTTGCAATATCTAATTGGCTTTTCCTCTTAAACCAGATTGCCGTAGGCAAAGGCCCAGACTGTCTCTTTGTTTTAGAAATAATAATAATTTTGCAAGAACTTACCAAAATCTTAGGACATGCTTAATTCTATCTTTTCTTTTGAATATCATGTATTTGTGCCCTGAGTGTGCTTATGGAAATCTTCATAAAATCATTAGAACTGCTTCCTCTAAAGGAGACCTAAGGGACCCATTGGAGAAGCAATCATCTTGATTGCTCCAGGCCTGCTTATTGCTGGCAAGGAGAAGGATGCTGTCAGGAGACTTAATTTCCTCCATTTTCCTTTTGTAAACACCAGTGAACGAGGTGTGAAGCAAAGGTGTCGGTTTTCCAGGTTGGCCAAGTCTGTTTCCCAGCCTTAACAAGATGGCAAGAGGGCACTCATCTCTGGATTTTGAATTAATCTTTCTGCTCCTTATTCAGCTTCTCACTTTAAGATACTCAACAGCAACTTTTCCATTAGTAGAGAATGAAGAATTGAAAATGGGAGAAATGGGTTTACAGCTTCAGAAACTTGGCCTCCATCTTACTCTGTTGACAGGTTTAAAAGGCAAAAAGAACTTACCAATGGGAAAAGTATTTCTTGCAGGTTGTGGTGGAACATGTTTGTAGTCCCTGCTCCTGGGGATTTAGTGGCTAATGGATTGTTTGAGATTAGAAATTCTGAGCTAAAGTAGAATTAAAGTCACTAAGTTTGGTACCAATGTAGTGAGCCACCATGCTGATTAAAAAGGGTGCAAACCAGTCTAGATTCAAAACAGAAAGTCAGTGCTTCCCAGATGATCAGCAATGGGGTAGAGTCTCTAGGTGAGATAGAGAGACATACTCCCAAAAAAGAAAGAAGAAGGAAAGGGAAGGAAGGGAAAGGAAGGGAAGAGAAGAAAAAGAAGGGGAAGGGAAGAGGAAGAGAGGAGAGAAAAGAGAATATAAGAAAGGAAAGGAGAGGAGAGGAAGAGAGAAGAGATGGGAGGAAAGGGAAAAGATTTTCTCACACTGAACAAATCCTTTGTAATTTTTTTTTTGCAGCTTCATAACCCTGTTATATTTGTAGAGAAAAATATTTTTATATATCTCATCTGTGGAATTATGAAGAACCACAGGAAAAATATAGTTGTCACTCCCTTGAGACCAAGCCTGCTGTAGCAGAAATCTCTCTTGAGTATCAACCCAGAGGACATTCAGACCAACCTCCATGGTTTGTCAGCTGTGAATCTTAACGGCCCCAAGACTGTTTCCTGCTCTGTAAACTGAGAATAATATTTGCATCAGCAAACTCACATGGTGGTGACGAGGTTGGGGTAGCAACTCCTAGTTTGAAATAAATATGTGACAAATTCACAATACCCATTCTCTTTGGCAAAAGATAGATTTATTGAAGAACAGGTTACAGACAAAATGAAAGGATACAATAGACACCAGGAATGGTAAATATGAAGTAGAAATGGAAGAGCATATAATTAGACTAACCAGAATTATCTAGAACAAGATGCCATTAGAAGGAAGGCTCTATGAAGAAGAGAAAGAGAGAATCTCATAGTGAGTTTGGTCCTGACAAGAACTTAGCAAAGATATTCATCCTAAGCAGATCTTTTTATAGGGGAAATATAGCCTGGGAGTTTCCCAGGCAAAAAGGCAAAATTCAAGAGGGAGAAAGGATCAAGGAGACAAAGTGCCAGGAAGTCAAAGGTGGGGATCAAAGAGGTGTCGGATAGAATGCCTAGCAGATCAGGTCCCAGACCTGTCTAAAGAGATACTAATCGTATCTCAAAAGCTTGTTTAAATATCCTCCTCCTCCTCCTTTTTCTTCTCTTCTTCCTTCTGCTCCTCCTCTTCCTCCTCTTTCTCCTTCTCCTCCTCCTCTTCCTCTTCTTCCTCCTCCTTCACCTTTTTCTTCTGCCATGGACAACTAATGCCAGGGTCAATGCTCTATCCATTATGTGACTTAGCTGCCTCTTACTCTTTTTAAAATGTTTTCTTTATTTTTTCTTTTATTAAAAAAAAAAAAAACCAGAAAGAGAATACAAGACAAAATAGAATGTGTTCAGCAGAATATCAGGGAGGATTCGAAATATATAATAATAAATTACCAATTTGAGAAAGGATTATATAGTAGTAGAACAACTTATATTATGAGTGTCTATTTTTTCTTTACTTCCTTATAGGTTATTCTTTTGTTCTCAGCTGCACATCTTTTTTTTTTTTTTTTTTTACTTTATTCCTTTTTCTCCCTTTTATCTCCCCCACCTTCCCCAAGCAGTTAATTAAGCAAGGATATAGTTATGTATGCATAGATAGATAGATAGATAGATAAAACCTCCCCACATACACCTACACATACATGTCTTTCCAATGCTAACTTTTTGCTTTAATTCTACTCTTTAATTTGCTTTGATATTACTTAACCTCCCCCCATTCATGGATCCCTCCCTTGTCTTTTTCCCACATCCTTTGCTTTCCCATATCACCTATACCTTCCACCTTATTTTATAAATTTTGAGGGTGTTATACCCTTCAATGTATTTTTGTAGTGCTGCCTATTAAACCCAATCATGGCCTGAGTAGGTTTTCAGAATTACAAACCCTCCTTCCCCCTCTAATGCCTCTGTGTCTATTCTTTTTCTAGACTTCCTTTGTATAATATAATTACTATTTTTACCTTAATCCCTTTCTTTTGAGCTATCCTATTGTTGATGTTAATTTTAAGCACATGGTATACATTTCCATTTTAAAAATATAAGCAATTTCTCCATGTTACTTTCCTTGAAAATGATCTTTGATATTGGGTCTTATTTGTTCACTTTTCTATTGAATTCAGGTTTGGTTGATAGAAAAGTCCTAAAAATCTGCAAGTCTGTTGAATGTTTTTTTTTTTTTTTCTCATTCAGTATTCTAAATAATTTTGCTGGTTATGATATTTTTGATGGAAGGCCTAATTCTTTTGATTGCCAGTAGATATGATTCTAGTGACCTACAGTCTTTTATTATGGCTTCTAAGTCCTATACAATTCTAATTGTACCTACAGCATATTTGAATTGTTTTTTTTTCCTTGTTTCTTGCAAAATTTTCTGTTTGATATGTTTGAACTTTTGCAATAATATTCCTGTGTTTTCCACAAAGGATCTCTCTATGGTGATTATCAGTAGATTTTTTTTTTCTATTTCTACTTACCCATATGTTCTATCACTCCAGGAAAATTTTCTTGGATTATTTCTTGCATTATTGTGTCAATGTTTTTTGTTTTTGTTTTTGTTTTTTTTTTGGTCACAGCTTTCAGGTAGTTCACTTATTCTTATATTTTCTCTTCTTGATCTGTTCTTTAGGTCTGTTATATTTTATAAAATGCTTCACATGATATTCTATTTTTTTTTCTTTATAATCTATTTTTTATTTCAATCTCTCATAGTTCACTGACTTCCGCTTGCCCAGTTCTAATTTTACTCTACATCTTTCTTAAATACAAAGTCTGAAGAAACTTGGATTGGAATTTTGCTTCTGATGCTTAGTAGCTGTGTGACCATGGGCAAATCATTCTGTGCCCAAGTCCTTAAACATGAAGTGGTATTGATACAACACCTACTTCACAGGATTATTGTGAAGAACAAATGAAATAAGTAATGTAAATTGTTATATAAATATCAATTATACATATTTATACTGCAATGCCAGCTTTCTAATGGGCAATGAGGAGTACAGCTGTAATCAACTTTAAAATCTTCTCTGGTTTGTAAATGTAATGGTGCTATAAGTAGGACAAAGGAATAGAAAAAAAAAATCAAGTTACTGACTCTGTAATTCAAATTCTTGGCTTTTATTCTGGGTTTTATCTCAGTTCCACTACAGCTTTAGGCAAATCGACCTCTTTGGAATGTCTATGTATAGACATAGATATAGCCCCCAGACCCAGATGGCCTTGGAGGGAAAGTAAGGCAGGTGATCTTGCCCAGCCCTCCCTCACTTAAATCCAATTCGCTTGCATGTCATGACATCACCTCCCTGATGTCATGGTTCTCTTCTAGAAAAAAGGACAACATATAATCTTAAATAAAGGATTGAATGGGATTGCAAAGTGGATAGAGGGTTAGGTCAAGTCAGAAAGACCTGATTTCAAATATGACTTTGACATTTACTAGCTCTGTGACCCTTGGCAAGTCATTTCCCAACTCTGTTTGCTTGAGTTTCTTCATCTGTAAAAGGAACTGAAGAAGGAAATGACAAAATACTCCAGTATCTTTGCCAAGAAAACCCAAATAAAGTCACAAAGATTTAAACAATAACAAAAGTTCCTCTCTACTCTAAATCTGTGATCCTGTGAGTTCTCAGATGGATATTAGAAATCAGGTGAAATAGACACTAAGTTTTTTTGTTTTGTTTTGTTTTGTTTTGTTTTTAAATCTTTAGAACCAGCATGAATATACCTTATGGATTAGAGTAAAGAGTTAAAAAGTAGGATACAAATTTAGAAAAAGAGATGAGCAGCTATGATGGTCTCAGATGAAAATACCAAGTAACAGGACTGAAAATCTGCAGAAAATATATGAGGAGATCTTATGAGAAACCTGATTGTGATATAATCATTCCATAGATGGAGTGAGAAGCTTCACAGATCATAAGTACCTATAATACCTGAATACTCTCTAACCTTTCCTGCTGAGACAGGAGGAAAAGAAATTCAACAGGCAGATGACATTGGCCCTAAGCTTTGTTACTGATGCCATGTGTGTGAACTGACTGAGTCCTCACAATGGGTTGGGGGAAATAGTGAGATTAAAGGAGAGTTTGAATATTAAACTCTTAGAGATATGGAAGATGGCAACTATTTTGTGCAAGGGTACAGAGAATATTTATTACCTGGTGGAATTCCATGTTATTTACCTTCACATTTTGATTTAATTAAATGCTTTTGTTTTAAGGTACATGGATCTTTTGTTTTATCTATCATAGAGATGCATGGGGGGGGGGAATCAGGCTATAGTTTTGAACAAGTTATTCTCAAATATGAGAAGATCCTAGAGTTCTGTGGAGACTTTTAGGGGTACATGTCCTAGGGAAGCTAGAGGGCATAGTGCACAGAGTACCAGACCTGGAGTCAGGAAAACTTAGCTTTATGAGTTCAAATCTGGTCTCAGACACTGACTTGATGTATAATCCTGAAAACTTAACTTTTTTCATACATAAAATGAATTGGAAAAGGAAATTACAAACTATTCATTAGGATCTTTGCCAAGAAAACCACATGGGTTTCCTTGGGTCATGGATAGTTGGACACAGCTGAAAATGACTGAACAACGATAAGCCACATGAATTATGTTCCTGAATTCTTAGTCTCATACCTGGCTGGCCCCTACAAAGAATTAGTCTGTCAAAATACAACACCCATTTCTAATAAAAAACACTAGGAAGCATAAGAGAAAATGGAGTTTTCCTTAAAATGAAAAGTATCATCCATCTAAAACCATCAGTAAGCATTATATGTAAGGGGATAAGCTAAAGACATTCCCAATAAGACCAGGGTGCTCATTATTACTATTCAAAATCGTACTAGAAATGTTAGCTTTAGCAATAAAGAAGAAAAAGAAATCGAAGGAGTTAGAGTAGGTAATGAAATAAAACTATCACTCATTGTAGATGATATGATGGTATAGTTAGAGAATCCTGCAGAATCAACTAAACTACTTTAAACAATGAACAACTTTAGCAAAGTTGCAGGACATAAAAAATAAACCCACATAAATCATCAGATTTTCTATTTGTAACCATTAAAGCCCAGCAGTAAGAGATAGAAAGAGAAATACCATTTAAAATAACTGTAGAAAATTTTAAAATATTTAGGAGTCTACCTGCCAAGACAAAGCCAGGAACACAATTACAAAACATTTTTTACACAAAGATAGATCTAAAGAATTAGTCTGTGTCAATAGGAAGTCAAGTTGTCATAATACTATAACCAATAATTTTAAAAATACATCATGTCATTAAAGCTACCCCCCCAAATAATCTGTACAAAGGAGGGACTACAGCTGTTAATAATTCCATGATTATTAAGTGTGAGAAGCCAATTTGTCTTGAATTAAGTCTAATATTCTATCTGCCACGTCATGGCATTTCTCTAAGAAGTTAAAGTATTGAAAGAATAATTCAGTTACATTCAAAAAGCATTTTAAGAGTCTACTATATACAAGACTCTGTGCTAGGTACTTGGGATATAAGAACAAAATAAAAAAGTTTCTATATTCAGAAAGCAATGGTGTGGGTGGGGTTGGAAGAAAAGGGATACTGTAAGCACAAAGATAAATATAAAGGGAAAACCCCAATTAATTCATTATGGGGCAGGGAGTTAGACATGAGCTGAACCTTGAAGGGATTCTAAGAGGCAAAGATAGGGGGGAGACATGTATGAAGGCATAGAGCCAAGAGAAATAGAATGCCATATACAGGGAATAGTAAATTGGCCATTCTGGATCACAACATAGAGTGTACAAAAGGATAGATTGTACATTTAATCAGAAAAGACAAGATAGATCCAGATTGTGAAGAGTTTTAAGTGACACATATTTTATCGTAAAGGCAGTAGGGAGTGACTGAAAATTCTTGATCATGGGAATCACACGATTACACCTATGCTTTAGTAAAATCAGCTTGAAAGCTATAGCTATATGAGGATGTACTAAAGAATGAAAATACTGAAATCAGAGATAGTGATTAGAAAACTATTTTATTTTTCTTACTTTCTATTCTCAGTAGAGGTGAATGAAGTTGGGAAACAGGGTATAAATCTAAAAAAAATTAATTTAGAAAAAGAAGGTGATGGCCACATGATTGGGGAAAGGGGACAGATGTGAGAAATGTTATGATGATAACTAATGGCATCTGATTGCATGTAGTGGATTAGAGAGTAAAGAGGATAATTGGAGATTGCAAACCTGGTTGACTGGGAAAATGAAGATATATGCCCATGACAGAAATGGAAAAGTTTGGAAGAAGGCTGGGACAGGAAGAAGACAATGAGCTCTGGAGCTGACTTAAGTTTTGGATATACTGAGTTATTTCCTCATATGTCATATAAGAATATCTCAGAGCCTTCTGGATGACATAAGCAACACTCAAAGAGCTCTTCATGAAGTTAAAAAAATGATGAATAAAGAATGCTCGTTGTTTCTTCTTGTTAAGTTAGTCATATGAAGCAAAAAATAAATAAATGGATGAATGAATAAATGAATAAATGGATAGATAGATAAAATAAAAGCAAGCAAATAGTGGAATCTTTCACCTGGACCATGGAGGAGGGTTATGAAAGGAATCTTCATAAATCATTGTGCAAGAAGACAAAGCCAGAGACTAGGTGTCCACCTTGGATTATCAAAAATTCCCAAAATTGGAGTTCCTTGTCTAGGGCTCAACAGGAGAAAATACTACTGCCAGTGCCCAGGAGGTTGACATAAGGAGGGCCCTTCTGGAAGCTGAGAGTAGGAGAGACAGGGCCAAAGATGGCACTCTCCCGAGGCCATAAGAAGGATGAGAGTAGAAAGCAGAGATTGTAACAAAAGATAAGGCCTGTAGCCAATAATCTGATTTAGAGCCGCTGAGTCAAAGGCATAGAGACTAAGGGATGGACAGAAGCAGACAGAGGCTGGGGCCTAGCACTTCCCAAACCACAGGAGAGAGGAAATTTGGTCCTGGAACAAAGTCTCAATATAAGAACTGCAATGGAGATCTGAGTAAAAAGAATCTTCTGAGAACGAATGAAAACCCATGAATTCCATGAAGAGAAGCTCCAAAGAACAAAAAATTACATACACAATAAGTCTACATAGAAATTAAGAGAAAAAAATAACCAGGGCTCTAAAAGTACCTGGAAAAAAATGAGGCAAGAGATAAAAATCAAGAGTGTTTGAGGAAAAAAATGGAAGGAGATAAATATCCTTGAACAGAAGACTAAAAACCTTATGGAAGCACTGGAATATCTAAAAAAAAAAAAATGGAGCAAGCAGAATTTAATGATTCTGTGATGCAAGACATATTACAACCAAGTCAAGACTAAAATATATAAAAAAAAGCTGGCCCAGAAAACAATAATTTGAAATCCATCAGACTTTCTGAAAACCTTGCCTAAATAGCAACGTGGACTTAAAGTTTGCAAAATGCTTCACAAATATGATGTTGTTTTATCCTCACAGTAACTCAGGGAAATAAGTGTTATTTATATCTTTATTTTATACATGGGAATCAGTGATTAAATTCTTACCCTGGCTCTACCTAATAAATGTCTGAGGCAGGATTTGAAATCAAATCTTTCTGATTCTATACATCTCGCTAGTTGCCTCTGCAAACAAAAGATTTAAATGCTGTATTTCAAAAGAATCATAATTTTTTAGAGCCAGAGGACAAACTGAAAATATAAAGTAGCCTCTGATCACCTCCTGAAAGAAATCCCAAAAGTGAAAATAGCCCGGAAAGTTTTGGTAAAATTCAAATTAAAACCAATGTATACTTAGGAAATCCTTACATTATCATCTCTTCCAGACTCAGTCCACTTTTAATCAGGAAGACATGACGTATAGGGGAGTGGATAGTTTTAACTATGGTTTCCCATGAGGTCTTCTGGAAGGAAACTTTGTGATATTCCATTTCACAATCCCCCTGACTACTCAATGAGCTCACATAGTATGGCCAGAATAATGAAATCAATCAGAAAGAGGCAATTTGGCTGCATGTTACAGTCGCTGGTAATATCTACAACAAATAGTCTTCTTAGATATCTGCCTCACTTGGCTAATAGAACTCTGGCCTGAGTTTGTGGAAAGGAGTTGATTTCTCTTTACAAAACCATTACCCGATACACAATATAACATGTGGAAATTGTCAAAAATAGAAGATTGTCTGCCTGAAAGAATCATGTTCAACAGGATTCAACCACTCCCTTTGTAAAATCTTAGAGGCCATAGAACCACAACTTCTATTCGTTGCCAGATTATTTCCCTGGAATACCTTTAACCTTTCAACTTGAATACTCCTTGGCTGGACTCGTCCCCTGATTCTGCACATCATTTATTTGACTTTGATCATGTAATCATCATTTATGACCTTCCCTTTTTTGAGTAAGACATTCATCATGAATAAATATTTCAATTCATTTCCTCTGTGATTAAGTGTCAAAGAAATATTGGTCCCATTCCATTG
This sequence comes from Sminthopsis crassicaudata, assembly GCF_048593235.1. Classification (NCBI taxonomy): domain Eukaryota; kingdom Metazoa; phylum Chordata; class Mammalia; order Dasyuromorphia; family Dasyuridae; genus Sminthopsis; species Sminthopsis crassicaudata. The sequence goes on from NC_133619.1 coordinate 568,321,853, forward strand.
GAGAACTGACAACAGAAAATATCTCACATTTACCTGCTTTGCTGAGCTAACAAATATGTAGTTAATCCAAACCACAAGAAAATTGTCTTTGGTTTATCAGATATGAACAGTCTGATGTGCCCAGTGTTTCAGAAGAGATAATCAGAAGTATACTGTATGCAGGAAGTGGTTGTTTTGGTGTGTTTTGGTTAATGCTGGACATTAGACAATTCATTTGACTCATTTTCGACATTATTTGGTTGTCACTCACAAGGTACTTAGAACAAGAAACTAACTTCCTTCCAATTCTGAAAAGGGTTTTTTTTTTTTATTTTTCTTAAATCAGAATAGGCTGTTTTAAATGGTCCTAAATAATTCTTTGCCTTAAAATATGGATGGTAGAGTTTGGTATATTTTTTTAAAGTTTGACTTTATTCCGATGATAAATCCTTCCATTGGTGGTCCAGTGGTAGAATTCTAACCTGCCATGTGGTAGGCCTGGATGTGATTCCAGTCCTTGAACATGGTTCATTTTTCTTAGGGACAGATGGCACAGTGGATATAATACTGAACTTGGAATTAGGAAAACTTGAGTTCAACTCTTCTCTCAGACACTTACTAATTGAGTGACCCTGAACAAGTCACTTAACAATCTGCCTCAGTATCCTAATCTGTAAAATGAGGATAATAATAGCACCTACCTGCCAGGCTGTTGTGAGGAGCAAAGGAGATATTTAATAGTACTTTGCAAACCTTAAAGTGCTATATAAATGCTAACTTACTTTTAAATTATTATTAGAGTAGGTACGTAAATGTTTGCTAAGCTGAATAAGAGGTCAATTACATATCAATATATCACAGTGGTATATTCTTGAATCTGGCAAAGTAAAAACTGTATCTTTAACATTTTGTATCCTATTTTTATACTGTTCTTATGATGTTTAAGAAACCTGAACATTAAATAAATTCACTAAGTTGAGAAGCATTTATCAGAAAGATGAAAATATTAATTGTTGATCAATCTATTGATAGTCCTTAGATAATTGTGTATTTGGGGGCTTTTTTGATCATTATAAATAATAATCTCAGTTCCTCCTGTATTATTTCTCTTCCCCTTTTATTTTTATTTTCTTCTCTCAGCAGAAGCCTGAATTTGGAGAGTCTGTGTCTTGTTATAATGGAAAACTACTCAATAAAGAGCAGTCGGCAATCCTCCCAGCAATCTCACTAAGGTGGTTGGCTTGTTACACCATGTTCTGGCTTCCTTCCCTTCCTACAGATTAATCCATTCTCAAGTGATTTGTGTGCACACTTTCTTTTTTGCTTCTGTCTCTGGGATTTTGAATCCTTTTTAATTAAGGAGTTATTGGTGGGGCAATTTTCTTCCAATGTAGACTATGTAAATGAGGAGGTATTTGGATGTTAAGAAATAGTTTTTCTCTTCAGTACTCATTGACTGTTAGTGGGTATTTATTCTGATGCTGTCTGATGCTGCTGAAGGAAGGAAGATTGAGGTAATTATTGTAGCCCCCAGGTATACAGATGGGAATTATAGCAAATCTCACCAAAACCAGGACTTCACTATCATGATGGAAGAGGAAACTATTTCAGGCGATTTTTCTTTAGAGATTCAGTTTCTGAATGACTCGTGATTTAATTCAAATATTTACTGAGTGCCTACTGTGTAGATGGCACAGTGGGTAAAGCACTGGGCTTGGAATCAGAAAGACTCGTGTTCATGAGTTCAAATCTAACCTCAGACAACTTAAATAGCTGTGCGATTCTGGACAAGTCATTTAACCCTATTTGACTCAGTTTCCTCAACTACAGAATGAGCTGAAGAAGGAAATGGTAAACTATTTTAGTGTCTTTCCTTAATGGGTCATATAGACTCTGAGACAAATAACATGACTGAACAATACCAATTGTGTATAAAGTATTGTTCTCAGCACTGAGGGTGCTGGAAAGGTTAACTCCCATGTGGTTCTTTACTTCATGAAACTTATAGTTTAGACATACACAGGGATAGCTGTAAAACAAATTTACATGTGGAATATATGAGAGGAGCAAGTAAAATGGGGAAAGATCATTACTGAGAGGAGGATCTGGGAAGGCTACCAAAGTTATTCCAGCCCTGATCTTCTTTCCTCAACTTCCAACTGATATGTAAGAGACAGCATGGATGGAATTTTGAACTGCATATTTCAGAGAATGAGATAAGGAATCAATAAGAACCAAATATTAGGATTGCTCAGAAGTTGCTAGTTCTGTTCCTTAGAATAAATCACCTCTGCTTCTTGCTCTCCGTTTCCTCGTCTGTAAATGGATTGACTAGTTTCTAAAGTCCCTACAATGCTATATTTGTACTCCCCCAATCCAATCAAATGAAACTGATTTAGATAGATAGATAGATAGATAGATAGATAGATATGTGATTTTAAACTTTTATAAATATATATGCTTATATGTATAAATTTATATAATTTGATTGTATGAATATAATATTTATATCTGTGTGAATTTCTATACATAATTACATATGAATATATATTTATGAATTTATATATAATCTTATATGTGTGTGAATATATGTTTGTCTGGCTATGTATTTATATATAATTTTTATAATAATATATTATAATTTTATAACAATATATTATATATGTTTATGTTCATGTATGTGAATATATATTTATATATGTGCTTACATGTGCATGGATTTATATAGTCATATATGTATGTGAATATATGTTTGTGTGTGAATTTGTAACTTTATATGTGTATTTGTATGTGAATATATTTTAAATACAATATATATGTTTATGTGTGTGGATTTATTTACATATTCTATATATGCTTCTATATGCATGTATATATATTTCTTGAATAACAAACATGTTCCTTAAGCTAATCAACAAGCACTTGCTAAGAGCTTATTACATACCAGTCAGAAAGTGACTCCCAAGTGCCTGAGTTCAAAACCAGCCTCAGACATTTATTAGTTTTATGATCTCGGACATTTCCCTTAACTCTGTTTACCTCAGTTTCCTCATGTGTAAAATGATCTGGAAAAGGAAATGACAAACCTCTCTAGTGTCTTTGTCAAGAAAAACCCATTGGGATCCTGAAGAGTTGGACAGAAATAGAACAACTAACACTCCCCATTACATATATATAATGTGTGTGTGTTGTATAACTACATATCCTCCATATATATATATATAATGTGTGTGTGTTGTATAACTACATATCCTCCATATATATATATATATATATATATATATATATATATATATATATATATTGTCAAGGAGAAATAAATACATATTAAATACTTTGAAGCTTTAAGTTTGTAAGGGGGGGTGAGGTAACAAAACAAAATCCAGATGCCTTATGAAGCATTTGCCTATGTTTGAATGCACATTTTAATAGGTTTTCTGATGCCTCCGTTACAAGGATGAGTTAAGTGATCTCGTTGACATGTCATTATCACATTTTGAAGTTAAACAGCTACAGGATCTATGAACTCTCATCACACAGTTAATTACTTCTGGATTTTTCCATGCTCTTGAAACATATTCTATTTATGTAAAAATCCCTCGAGAACCATGGGTTGCCTTTGTCACCACGGCATGGCCAGTGGTGTAAAACCTCTCTACATCTGTCAGATTTCTCCATGTGAAGCCTAATTGCCTAATTTCCATTTGAAAGTAGTGCCCTGACATTAAAACGACATAGACCCACCAATGATCACAATGATTTCCTGACACCTATAAGGAAAGGGAGGGGTGGTGGTGAATAATTCACTAATAAATATGTGTACAAAATGAAGCTTTGCCTTCAGAAGGGAAAAAGTCTGAATTTATGGCTACAGATGAAGTGTTCCTCGGGAGAGGAAAAAAAAATAAGAAAAAGAAAAAGGAGAAAAGGAGAAAGAAAAAGAATTGAGCAGATTAGCATCAGCATGAGTCTACGGGGGCCAGATGGCTCACTGTGGAAAGAGAGCTTTCTCCTGCTTTATTCCAGTAACCCTGACTAGCAAGTTGCAAGCCTGCTAACAGAGGAGAGAAATGATCTCATTCCTCAGTCCAGCGCATGTTTCTTCTTCTCTCTCATGTGCAACTTGAACTGAAGGAAATTTGGAGAGGGAGAGAGATGGGGGAGGGAGGAAGGGGAATGAACAATTTTACTCTGACCATGAGGGAGACTGCAGATGCAAACCAAGACTGAGTTTTGATGTCCAGAAAGGATAAAGCAAGGACAGAAGGGAAGGGGAGGGGGAGGAGAATGTACATGCAAAATGCCAACTTATTTGTTAACCTAAGCCTTCTTGATTAAATGCCATGGGAAAACCGTGACTTAGAGCAGGAGACAGGGCATAGGGAGTGATGGAGCCCTGTGCAAGGGTACTGAAGGGTGTTTAAGGATGCTTCAAAACTATTATGCTCACGTTTCTAGGTAGGCTGGGGGTATTTGTAATTATCTGCAATGGAGTACTGAAAGGGGCATGGCATGGCAGTGAGAGACATTTGACCAGCCATCTGTTTGGAACTCTATCTCCAAGGCAGCAGGGATAATGGCCCGAAGCACAGAGAAGAGAGAACAATTGATTGTTGCTGGGCAAATTGGACAGAGCACAGCTCTAAGATGGGGAGGGAGAGCTTCTACAAAAGTTCCAAAGTCAGCTTCTAAACCCCAGTCAGGCTTTTGGGCAGTGGGCTCCTTGTTCACAAACAAAATTTGCTAATGAAGGTGGGGAAGAGTTTCTACCAGATATAAAAGTAGAACCTTCAGCATAGGGAGACAAACAGATTAGTGGATGTTTATGTTGCTGCTTAAAGTTTATGGAAGACCACAAAGGCACAATACAACTTCTCACATGCTAATCTTTCCTGCTAGTGAGCACAGGAACAGTGATTGTTCCAGTTTAAAAAGCTAGTCCTTGAAAGGAATGAAGGGAGTGCATGCGTCCCTCCTTAGGCAAGATTTCCTGGGAATCAGATCCAAAATAAGCCTGGAGCCATCAGAGCTTGTTTGTTTCCAATATGGCGGTTTCTCAGTCATCATCCTCCTTGATTTCTGCAATCTTTGACACTGTTGATCACTCTGAGCTCCTCGACACCCTCTTCTGGTTTAAGTGTCCATGGTGCTCCTCCTATGAATCTGACCACTTCTCAATCTGCTTTGCTGGATCTTTTTCTTTATTCCTGCTAACAGTGTTCCTCAGAGCTTGCCCTGAGCCCTTTTCTCTTTGCCTTCTGTTATTTCACTTGGTGATCTCATAAACTCCCATGGATTAAAATTTGATGTGCAAATGAATCTCAAATCTATCTAACTAGCTGTAATCTCTCTTACAGTCTCACATCTTCAAATGCTTTTTGCACATCCTGAACTGAATTCTCCCATAGATATCAAACACAACATGTGAAAACCACTCATTTTGTCCCAAAAATACCTCTCCTTTTGTAACCTTCTCTATTACTATTAAGGGGACCACATAGGTGCCAACCACTCTTCCTCACTCTCTCTCTTTTTTTTTTTTTTTTTTTTTTTTTTTTTTTTTGCTGAGTCAATTAGGGTTAAGTGACTTGCCCAGGGTCACACAGCTAGGCAGTGTTAAGTGTCTGAGACCAGATTTGAACTCGGGTCCTCCTGACTTCAGGGCTGGTGGTCTATCCACTGAGCCACCTGGCTGCCCCCCACTTGCTTATACTTAAATATCCAATCTGTTCCCAAGTCCTGATGGCTTTAGTTTTGTAATATCTCTCAGGTATGACCTCTTTTTTCCTCTGACACTGTCACTATCACCATACAAGTAGAGGTCCTCATCACCTCAAATCTAGACTCTACAGATTGGTCTTTTCTCAAGTCTTTCCTTATTTAAATCCATTCTCCATTCAACTTCCAGAATGATCTTCCTAAAGTTCAGATCTGACCATGTCACCTTCCTCTTACTTCAGTGACTCCCTATCAACACTAAGATAAACAACGAAATTCTTTGTCAAAGCCCTGAATCATTTCACCTTTTCCCGGCTTTCCAGTGTATTTACACCTTATTCACTTCTATGATTTGTATAATATACTAATAATAGCCTCCATTTTGTTCCTCAAAAAAAAAAAAGACACTACATTTCCCATATTTTCATTGACCATCCCCGCCACACCTGGGATACTCTCCTTCCTCATCTCTGTTTCTTCCTTCCTGGCTTCCTTCAAGCCACTAAAATCTAAGAAGCCTTTCCCAGTTCCTTTTAGCGCCGATACCTTTCTTTCGTTGATTATCTCCAATTCACTCCCTATAAAGCTTGTTTCTATGTAGTTGTTAGCAGGTTGTCTCGTCCAATAGATTGAGTTTTTTTTTAGGGCAGGAGCTGCCTTGTGCCTAGGATAATGCCTAGAACATAACAAGGTGCTTAATAAATGCTCATCAAGGACTTGGATCTTTTCAACAATGAGATGATTTGGACCAATTTCAATAGACTTATGACGGACAACGCCATTCACATCCAGAGGGAGGACTATGGAGACTGAATGTGAATCACAACATAGCATTTTCACCTTTTCTGTAGTTTTTGCTTGCTTGTTTTTTTCTCTCATTTTTTCCTTTGTGATCTGATTTTTCTTGTGCAGCATGATAAATATGGAAATGTGTTTAGAAGAATTACACATGTATAACCTCTATTGGATTACTTGTTGGCTAGGGGAAGAGGGAGGGGGAAAGGAAAAGAGAAAAATTTGGAACACAAGATTTTGCAAGGGTGAATGTTAAAACTATCTTTACATGTATTTTGAAAATAAAAAGCTATTATAAAAAATGCTCAAACGACTGACTTCCAACTGATATTTAGAGGGTGTAAAAATTTAGTGTACATATTCCTTCAGCATCTAGAAATCACTCTAGCTATTAATGACCCTTCTTGCTCAGCTTATTTCCCTGTTTGATCATATTTTATTTTCACACCAAGATTTGAGGGCGAGTTTGGCTGTTGGCCCTAGGTGCAAGCAGTGTTGTGAAGGAGAGACATGGCCATGTCTTTACAAAACAGGCATCCTGTGCCCCCAGCTACATGATATTTTGTTTCCCAAATCTTTGCTAACTCGGCAAAGTGATTTCTGCTTCTTATATTTTATTTTCAGAGCATCTCTTGGGCATTGTTTTTATTCCATTGCCTCACTTTTTCCAAACCAGGACTGGGAAAGATCATTATTTACTCTCCAAATTTTGGCTGGGCTCGGTTTACATCACGTGTTTACTATTAGCTGGTTTACAAACTGACTGCTGGGTCTAGGTCTTTCTCATGCTGCAGCCCATTTCAGCCATTAATCCAAAAGAAATTGCAAACACTATGCCTTCAGTATCAATGCATTTTCTTAAAAATAAATGTTTAAATCTGTTAACTAAAGAGGAGGCTTCTATGCAAACTCTACAAGTAAAAAAAGGAAAAATAATGCCTTTCTTTCTTTCTAGGAGAGAGGAAAATGAGCCGTAACATCTCAAAACATAATTTGGGAGATCAAATAAGTATTTGGAGTTCCAGTTTTTAAATTTAAAATTTAGAAATGATATTCCTAAACTTGCAAGATGTATTTGATTTCTTAACTTTTACTCCCACAGAATAAGAAAGAAACAAGATATAAGACTGTTGAACTAAAAAGGTAAAAATAATTATGTGTCTTTGCCTCTAAAGTGTTGAAAGTAGAAAGCAACAAGTTGGAAGGGCAGGAGGTGGGATTGGGATGTCATGGATCCTTGTGCTACTACAACAAAATACAGAAACTTGAATGCATATTGTCATGACCAAAGTGACATGTCTTTGTTTGATCAGGAGACTGCTGTTCATCACTTTTCCCCTCTGAGTCTGCTTCCTTGACACTGCTCTGCTGACTTGGTGATCTGTTGCAGGCTAAAACAAAGCAGAGTTATGGGGAAAAAAATCAGTCAACTCTCAAAGCAGTGAGCATAGCTATTTCACAGGAAGCATGAGTTCTAAAACCACTGATAGTCTTTCCTAGGATTTCGCATTATCCTAAGAGACAGAACTCTCATGGCCAAGGTTGATGGGCCCCATCTATTGTAATTCTATTGGATTGATTTGATATCTTGTTAATATAATATGTTTTTCTTGGCAAGGTCTCCTTCATCTCATCTGTCAACTTAATTTAATGAAAAGTACCACATTTCAAGATATAAACAGGCTGACTAACTCACCTGTCTATAAGGAAAGGTAGGGGATGTGTGGCTGGGGAAGAAGCAGGAATGATCCTCCTATAGTTGGGATTGAGATCCTGAACAAGGACATAAGTCAGGGAGGAGTTCTTAACCTGAAATTTGTATTGTTGTTTTGTTTTGTTAACAATTTTAAAAGCTGTGTTTCCATGTAACTGGTTTCCTTTTAAATTCCTAAGTAGTTTAATTTATGTATTTAAAAGCATTTTTTTGGAGGGATCCATAGGTTTCACCAGATTTCCAAAAGGGTCCCCTCAATAGGTTAAGCAGCTTTGATTCATTCTGTGGCCACTATGTGGGTTGTTTTGTTTTGTTTTGTTTTTTAGTATCCATTAGAAAGACCAATTAGTGGAAGTTTAAATTGATGACATTTCTATGTATTGCTACACAGTTGATACTATAAACTCAAAAGCAATCTTATTTCAGAAGCTTAGAGAAAGTTTATAACTTAAAAAAACAAACATTTTATATTTATATACACAGATATGTATATGTATGTATGTGTGCAACCCCTAATAAGTATGATTTTCAAGAGCAGGTAGATGACAGTGATTAGGGTGCTGGGCCTGAAGACAGGAAAACTCATCATCATAAGCTCTAATCTTAGCTGTATGACTCTGGGCAAGTCACTTAACCCATTTTACCTCAGTTTCTTCATCTGTAAAATGAACTGAAGAAGGAAATGACCTTCATTAACTTTTCTAGTTAACTTTTCTAGAATGAACCTTGTTAATCTCTTCTTCAAAGAACCTAGAAGTGTATCTTTCCCTAATTTTTTAAGGAGATTTTCCCGAAGGACTTTGAGATAGAGTCATAATGAGCACAGAAAGAAAAAAGAAACACAAAAAACACTTCACTTTGGTATCTTTGCCAAGAAAACTCCAAATGGAGTCATGAAGACTCACACAAGACTGAAACAACTGAACAATATATAAGAAGAGATATGAGCATCATTCTTTGAGAAATTTGGGGAAAGAGAACTGACTTTGAGCTGGGGTGGGTTGCAGTATGTCAAGGAGAATGTAGTACCTGACATGAGCTCTGAAGTGAGGAGCAACTTCAAATAGGTGAAAATGTTGCTTCCCCTCACCTGAATTCCACTCACCAAGCATTGGCTGAGCAAAGACCCAAGAAAAGGGTGAGTCCAACCAACAACAGGACCAAAGAAGTAGTTCAATTTGATTACAACATAATTTATGTGAAGTTGTAAAGTTTGAGATAAAGCTGGAGCCAGATTGAACAGGGACTTGAATGTAAAGATTGGCAGTTTATACTTTATCAGATAAAGGGTAACTATGGAAGGTTTTCGAGGAGAAGAATGACCCAGAAAACATTCAGTCAGAAAAGCATTAGGAAGGATGGGTTGGAGAAGAAATAGAATGGAAGCCAGAGGCAGCTGAGGGGTTCAGTGTCTGAAGAATATAGTAAGAACTTCTTTACTTAGATTAAGGAAGATCTGAGTTCTGATTCTATCTCAGATACTCACTGTGTGATCATAGGCAAATCATTTTATTTCTCTAAGCCTCAGTTTCCTCAGTTGTAAAATCAAGGTGAGGATACATGTATCTCCTAGTATTTTTATGAAGATTAAATGTGTGAAGTCCTTTGCAAATCTAAAAGCACAAATAAAAAGTCCTGATGGCCCACAAAAAGGAGAGAAGAAAAGAATACTGTTGCCACAGATTTTATACAGATGGAAACTACAGAATCTGGTAAATGAAAATGTGATTGTGTGTAATAAGAGAAGGTAAGAATCAGAAAGGATACTCATGATCTGGATCCGATTGGGCAAATGGTGACATCATCTATGGGACTAAAGAAGTTGGAAGGATAGACATAGAGTGTAGTTTACGGAGGGACAAAGCAGAAGCAGAGATGGACAACCAGCTGTCTCAAGATCACATTCAGAGTGCCTGTTTATAGATGTAGCTATTATCAATATACTGACAGCATTATCTATCCCTGTCATTCTATTATTAAGCATAATCATGCTTTCTTAAAGAGATAGAAAGTATTGCGTGTATTTCTTTTATCACCACAAATAAAACACTGTAAATTTATCTAGATGTAATTTTTTTCTATTGACAAGACCGGGTTCATGTTCCCTTGGCTTGTCAGTAACTCAGTGCCAAGAAAATAAGTGATTTGGCTTTCCTCTTTCCTTAGTTAACTTAACATCTTGCTGTTTCAGCTTTTATTTTAATTTTGAAAATGTAAAACTGAAATAATGGAGGCTTACTCTATGTTTTCCCTATTCTCCCTTTCTTAAATCCAATTCACTTGCATGTCATGGCATTGCCTCCCTGATGTCATGGTCCTCTTAGAGGACCTTAGAAGGACAAACAACAACCTCATAGGAATTAAAAAAGTAAATGAAAGAACATATAGGATAATTGTACCACAAAATCTTCATGGGGACAAAGAAATTAGCTGCCTATTTATTCTCTTTGATTTTCCCCACAAAGTACAGTAGGCTCTAAAAGTGAACAGATATATAGTGACAAATACTTTGAGTGCAGAACTCCAGCTAAGGAAGGAAATGAAAATATTTTCCTTACAAACCAGAAGGTTTACTCTTTTATTCATAAATGCTGCTCACCCAAAACACAATGAATCCTTCACACCCAATAGTGATAATTATTGTTCCTGGTGAAATGTGTTTAAAAATTTTTACTGTCAGTCAATATGCATTTATTAAGTACTTGAAACTCTACATTATTAAATATATTTTCATAGATTTTTTTTGGTTTCCCCTTAACTCAAAGCTTTTCCTTCATCTTTTTATTCTACCAGGATTCTCCTTATTTTCAAACTTTGGAACTCATAATTTATGCCTCAGTTCCTTCTTCACTAAATGCATTTTAGTAGTTCATTGTTATCTTCAACATTGCTTTCATTCTTGCATATTTTTTCTGCATCCTTTGCATTTCCATTAAAATTATTTTCCTCTTTCCCAGTTCCCTTCCTCAGGAAATCTACTAATTAGAAGAGAGAAAAACTGAGCTATACAAGATGTGAACTGGGGGGACAAGAATATCACCCTGATGACAGGATAGAAAGCTAAGCTGACAGAAAAATTCATCCATAGTAATAACACATTTTAAGATTTATAATGTGCTTTTCCCACAAAAATCCTGAGATGAACAATGCAAATTTTATTATCATTATTCATAGGTGAGGAAACTGAGGCGTTGAGAAGTTAAGTTACATGTCTAAAGTCACATAGGAAATTAATATTAAGAACTGCAGTATGAGTCTGGGTTTCTCTGTCTGCATTTTTTCCCCATTACATCTCATTGTTTCTCTATTTCATCAAGGCCAATAGACAAGACAAATGTAACTTGGTTATAATGATGATGAAAAACAAGACTCTCTCCAGATTTCTAAACATAATTTCATGCAGAGATCATCAGGGTTCTTGGTTTTACTTTCCAAAATGGCAGTTGCAAACAGTTTTCATTCAAATTGCTTAGCTTCCAAAACCACATTTGTCCAGCCCCCAAAGCACTAGTGAAGTCAACAAGCATTTAAGTGCCTACTATATTCAGTGCACTACATCAGTAAAGAAAACGAAAAGATGAGAAAGTCTCTGTCCCCAAGGAGCTTTGAGGAGATACCGCACATTCACAGAGAAGCAAAAACAAAATATATAAAAAAAGAAACCCAAAATTGGTTCATGAGATGAGCAGAGGTGAACCTTGAAGGGAGCTAAGGAAGAAGGACATCACAGGCAGGAAGAACAGTCTCTGACAAGTGACTCTCATTGACTGGCCAGCAAATGTTAATATTTGTCCTTCCTTTTCCAAGAGGACCAGGACATCAGGGAGGAGATGCGTGACATGCAAGCAAGTTGGATCTAAGTGAGGGAGGGCTAGACAAGGTAATCTGCCTCAGTTTCCCCTCCAGAGCCCTCTGGGTCCAGTGGCCAGATAGAGATCAGGAGGACTGGAGATGGAGATTAAGGTCTTTTATGTCAATTAAGGTTTTTAGAGAGTAGGTTGTCCTGGTAATTGTTATTGCTTGTTCTTCATTCTCAAAGAGACATCATGGGACCAAGCAAGGTGACCAGCCTCACTTTCTTTTCCAGAACCATCTGGGTCCAATGAGAAGAATCTATAATGAGAAGCTATAGATCAGGATAACTGAAAATGGCCCTGGAGGAGAGTAGGTCCCAAGTCAAGCTCCATTTGGTCATTTTTTGGGCCCTGATTGGCTCAGAATAAATGTAAATAGCAATTTTTTGTCCAGAAAATCTGAGGGTTTCCACACACACACTCAAACATATACACATACACACATAAATATATTTATAATTTTTAACTAGGTAAAAGAGGCTATTCTCTGCCTCATTTCTTACCTAGCCTTAGCTTAGAAAGGCCAAGGTCTCCCACTGCATCCAGGGCCATCTCCAGTCATCCTGATCTACATCGGAGGAGAACCTGAGGCTGGCCACTTTGCACAGCCCACCCTCAATTAAATCCAACTCACTCACATGTCACAGCATCACCTTCCTGACATCATGATCCTTGTCAAGAAGGAAGAACAAACAGTAAGAAATATGACTAACCTTTGATTGCTAATCCTAATATCTTAAGGGTTTTTTTCTTCATGAGGTTAATTCATCATATAGGAAGAAATCCTTCATCGTTTACAGTATTTTTCTTCTTTCTGAGTAAATAAGCCTACTCAGGAAAACCAGGGGTTAAACTTTGCTCCATTTATGGAAACCCTAAGATTTTTCAGCTAGGACAGCAAAATCAGAAAACTTGATGGGAACCCTCATAGAGGCACCAAGAAGACTGACAAGAGGCCTTTGAACTGGGACCAATGCCCCAGACTTCCTCCAGTAATCTGGCTCTAAAACCATTCAACCCTGGCTAATTGGACAAGTCAGAGACCGGGACACTCTATCAGTCTACTCAAGAAGCAAGAACCTTAGATAGTAAGTGATCATCAAACCAAATGGGGACTCAGACCTTCATGGGGGGAGTCAGTATCATGATTTGAAAAGTTAATTTGTGAGCACAGATATATCTATTTCCTTGAGTGACTTTTGCTGCCCAGGAAGTAAAATAAGTGAATTTATAAAAAAAAAAAGTATAAATATATATGCATAAATGTGTGTATACGTGTATGTGAACACGTGTTTGTGCATGTGTGAGGGGAAAACCCTCAGGGTTTCTGGACAAAATAGAAACAAATGCTATTTACATTCACTCTGAGCCAATCAGGGCCCAAACAATGACCTCATGGGAGGTATGTGTGTTGTGGGAAAAGATCATCCTAAAGGGCTGTGTGAGGGGGAGGATTTGAGAAAAAATGCTCAGGAAAACAATACACAGTTAAGAAACCCTAAACTAACAGGAAAACAGAGACAGATATGTCCCCAAACATGTGCACAATTAAGAAGAAGATTGCAACCCGAAAAATGTGTCATAAGAACAATTAGGACAAAGTTTAAGAAATTTCACAGGCAATGTTAACCCTTCATAAACGCAGCTAGAGGAGGGTGCTCTATAAAGAACAAGCTCTATCCAAAAGGGAGTCCACAGAGGCTTTTCTATAGCTCTCTCTCCCCAAGTCAGACTGGAACCCATTATTATAATAGCTCAGAGAATAAGTTAAGTAGACAAGTTGAAGTTTTTAAAAATACATTAACAAGGGGGCTGATGATCTGCCAAAAGAGCCTGCCAGCGTAGACAGCTGGAGGACTGATTTTTTCAGTCAATACTGAAAGGTGGAGGCTTGAATCTCCGAGTCAGCCTGCTGCCTTATCTCCCATCAAGGCTCCTGTTTAATTTTACAGGGTAACCTTATGAAGTAACACATCCAAAAGGAGCAGATTCTTAATTCATTGAACAAAAGCCTTGTGTTTGAAGTTCAGATAGAGTATCAGTTGTTCAGTCCATGTATATGTTTGTGGAGTTTACTTAGAGAGTTAAGTGGGATTTCATGGGAACTCAGATGATGCTTTTGTTTCCATTGTAAGTGAATAAGGGAAGGGGAGTGTTGGTATGTCTTCAACTGGCACAGAAACCGGCAACCAATACCTCTCTTAGAGCCTTGGGGGCTGTCAAAGTATGAAGGCATTCGTTAGGAATGATATTACTCAGTGATAGAAAACTCTATCTTGACTCTATTGAGGACCTGCAGATGGAGAAGGAAGGAACCAAGGGATTATCATAATCTTGGCTTTCAGGTAACACCTGGCTAAGCAAAGCTATAACTGAAACAAGATAACCAGGTTTTTGCCCTGGGTGCAAATTTGTTCAGTTGTTTTAAGTCATGTCCAACTCTCACAAACCCCTTTTTAGGAGGGGTTTGTGGCAAAGATATTAGAGTGATTTGCAATTTACTTTTGCAGCTTATTTTATGAGTAAATCAAGGCAAACAGGGAGAGGTGCCTTGCTCGGGGTCACACGGCTAATAATTATCCGAGGACAAATTTGAGCTCACCCTTCTTCACTCCTCACCCAGTGCTCTCTCCACTACACCGCTGAGTGTGCAAAAATACTTACAATACAGAAATAAGATTCCAGTTAACTAGTTGGTAACATAAATTAATTAAACTAGACAGTCTGTGGCTTTCCTTTGGCTGGCATTGTACCTCAAGTGACCCACTCAGTATCCTGACTTGAAAAGTTAATTTGGGAACACATGATGTTGAACACATTTCCTTGAGTGACTTTTGCTGCCCAGGAATTAAAAATTGCTGGTTACAACTCTGCTGCCTAGATCCCTAGCAGATTTGATTAATGAGGCGAGTCCTGGCTCTTTCCTTTAATGACCTTGAGATGGAGCTGGAGGCAGATCTCTGATGGTAACAAGACCAGTCTAATCTTGGTAGTCTTTATTAGCTTGCCCCAGATGGAGCAGCCGAAGCAGTGGTCTTGGAATTGGGAAGACTCATCATCCTTCACAAGCTCAACTCTGGCCTTAAACAGTTACTAGCTGGGTGACCTTAGACAAGTCACTTACCTATTTGTCTTAGTTCCTCATCCGTAAAATGGGCTGAAGAAGGAAATGCTAAAACCATTCTAAGTTTCTTTGCTAAGAAAACCCCAAATAGGGTCATGAATAGTTGGACAAAACTGAAATGACTCAACAATAATAAAATCAGTTTGAGCTTTTATCCTTAACATATGTATTTGCTTTTTATTTTATTTATTTTTTTTATTTATCTGATAAGAGCACACTATTCTGAGTAGTCCCGTGCCAGCGTCTCCCATGTCATATAATGAGTTCTAAAGTTCTTAAGAGATACCTCTTCATCAGAGAAGGTGTGTGTTCTATGGGCAAAGCAGAACTGAATTAGTCCATGTGAGATGCACAAAATTAGAGAAGTTACCTCAATTGTTCATAGGGACTGTTTGTGCCCAACATGTGGCAGAGCATTCTGAGCTGGCATTGGTCTAATGAGCCACAGTCCACTCTAATATAATGATGTCATTCTGGTCCTCTTCAAGTACGGAGGACAACAGCCAAACTAACCACTCACTTTATTTATCCCCTCTTGCCAAGAATGAAGCTCTCTGCAACGAATCAAGGTGAGATGGCTACAAATGAGTCCCCACCTCCCACCAGAGGGTGACTCTTGTTTCTGAACTAGCAAACTTGACATACTCTGTGCTGAGCAGTATATAGTAGCACCAGTAGGAAATGAAAAGTTCGTAGTGGACGAGAATGTGGAGGCCCACTGTTCTTTACAGAAGGCAGAAAGCATGCACTGATGACATACTCAGAACCAAAGGCTGTATTCCATCACCAGCCACATTTGCCTCCTTCCATTTAATGGAAATGCCAGAATCTTAGCATCAACCATTCTCAGTGGTGCACTAGGACAGGGCTCCTTGAAGATAGGAATGGTTTTCAATTCTTTTTTTATTTTTTTTATCCTCATAATTTAGAACCATATCTGACACTTAAAAGCTGATTAAAAAATGCTTGTTAAATTGAGTTGAATACAATTTCTAGGAGAGAAGCAGTGAAAGAAAGGAAACAATCTGTTATAGCCATGGCTTTTCAATGGAGAAAGGGGAAGAACTAGCATTTATTAAACTCCTATTATGTGCTAGGCATTGTGTTAGTTGTTTTTTACAAATATTATCTCACCTGCCCCTCACAACAATCCAAGAAAGGTAGGAGCACCATTAGAAACAGTATTTTACAATTGAGGAAACTGAGACAGACAGAAGTTAAATAATTTGTCGAGAGCCCCACGGCTAGTAAATGTTTCAGGCCAGATTTGAGCTCAGATTTCCTGATTCCAGAGAATGGAAAATAAAATGCTGTTTACAGAAAAAACTGAGATGAATAAATATAATAAATATAATTCAACTCTTGTGGAATAGGAGGACTGAGAATGAAGATTTAAGAGACCTAATGAAGCCAGGAAAACCTGAGACTTTTTAAGGTACTTGTCTCCTTTTTCTTTGATTGATTCCCTGTCCTACTTTCCCCAAGATCTTCTGTTCCAAACTTCTCTTTCAGCTACCATCACTACCCCAGCATTCTCTCTCTCAGAAAATGTTGCTTCCTATTTTATCAAGAAAGTGGAGGCCATTTGTTGAGACTTCCTTCTTCTCTTCCACTTAGTAACCTGTTTTAAAATACAGTATGTAATTTTAGCATGATCTTTTGTTGTACACGGTTTGATGTTTTGACACGTTTTCATTTTTCATCAGGTAGCTACTCTTTTATCACGCCAGTACAACTTTGACAAGCAATTCAACAATTATTTATTAAGCACCTATACTGGTTTGTAAGAACAGTTAAGTGGCGAAGTGAATAGAGTGAATATGACCTCAGGTACTTACTAGGTGTGTGACTCTAGGCAAATCACTTAACTCTATTTCAGTTTCTTCACCTGTAAAATGAGTTGGAGAAGGAAACAGAAAACCACTCCAGTATCTCTTCCCCCCAAAAAAAAACCAAATTGGGGTCATAAAGAGTTATACGTGACTGAAAATTATTGAAGAACAAAATCCATTCTGGGTAGAGTTCTTAGCCATTTTTGAGCTCTTTTCTTCTATGTACTAGGCTTATTTCTGTTGCTGCCAGCAATGGTTGACCCCCTTCTCATGTTGTTAACCATAATGGCTGTGGCAAGGGCACTGCTGTTCACAGGAGGAAGTCCTAGGAATCAGAGTCCATTAAGATGTGTACCTGGATAGGGTCAGGAAGAGCTGAACATGACTGAAATGACTGAATAAAAAAATTGGTTATAAATAATGGAGAGAAGTTTGTGGAGAACTTACCTATGAGTTTCCCTCTCCAGATGTACATCTATGAATGTGCTTAATGCTGGGGACATCCAAACTTTAGATAAAACATGGTTAGCTCTTATGGAGCATATAATCTAGGAGGGGGCTAGACATAAACATGAGGAGCTATAATGCACAGCTTACATACTAAATGCACTAGAGAGCTAGATAGGTGAGAAGGATGCAAGTGGAGGAACAAGATGTCTAGAGGGAAGATGGAGGGGAAGTGAAGCATGATGAGAGCAGCTGGCCTGATCAGGCTACACTCACCAATTAGGACCTCAGGGGTCCCGACATGAGGGTCTGAAACAGAAAAATTAAAATCTCTGGGCCAGGAGGCAAGACCATTAATGAGAAGATAGTAGGGAGCTTTAAGCTCTAGAATAATGGACACATTCACACACACAAGCAGCTTACCACTAAAATTCAGAATTGCTTTGGGTTTTAAGATAATTGATCCTATGTTAGGTCAACTATTTACAGAAAGGGAATTATCATTTATTAAGGTTATATCATATGCTAGGAACTGTGCTAACTGATTATATAAACATGACTATTTGATCCTCAAAACAACCCTGAAAAATAGATGTTATTATTATTTCCCCTTTTTGTTCAGTCATTTTTCAGTTGTGTTTAACCCATTGTGATCCCATTTAGGGTTTTCTTGGCAGAGATACTAAAGTGGTTTGCCATTTCCTGTGCTATTTCCAGTTTATTTTACAGATGAGGAAACTGAGGCAAACAGGATTGAGTGACTTGTCCAGAGTCACACAGCTAATGTGTCTGAGGCTGCATTTAAATTCAATTCTTCCTGACTTCAGGCCCAGCTTTCTAACCAATGCACCACTTAGCAATCTACTACTATTAGAAAAAGAAGGAAACAGGGTAGAGAAGCTGAGATTCTACAAGTGTGAGAATTTCACTGTAGTGTCTCTTCTCCTACTCCAAGCCATAGTAGAAACAACATGAGAGGATGAGCCTGTAGTGAGTTTTTAATGTAATTGCAATATGGACTTAGCTTTGTCTTACTGTCTTGGAGTTAAGATCACTTTTAATTAATGTGTAAAATGTACAAACATGGTGAGGAGCTTCTGCTGCTGTTTCTGTTTAGCATCAGAAAGGAATTTTGATACCGCTATTTCCAAACAAAATGGTGGAGACAAGCTATTTACAAATGTTTATAAACACTCACATTGAAGAAGGGAGCTCAAATCACCTGGGGCCCTACAAGGATGAGCGAATATCATCTCAAATTCTGCCATTACAGGATTACAGAATCTGTAGTTAGAAGGGACCAGAGAGTTTGCCCAGTTTGTGAAAAAGAATATTTTCTACACTAGAGCTTCTTAGACTTTTTCCATTCACTATTCATTCACTCAAGAAATTTTTATGTGACCCCAAAAATATACTTATGTATAAAATAGTTATACAAATCAAAGATTTACTTATAACAAATCCACATTCAATTTTGAGACCCATACGGGGGTCACAAACCACAGTTAAGAAGCTGGGCTCTCTAGCATTTACAAAGTGTGATTGTCTAGTCTTTCCTTGGAAACTTCCAATGATGGTGATGAAGTTCTGGGTCACTAGGTGGGGTTGGCAGAGAAAGCCTGAAGTACTGATAAAATTATTCTCTTAGGCAAGCAGGGAAAGGCAATGATGGGGATCAACTCAACTTGATAGTCCCAATCCCAGTATTTTGTGGAGGTTTTGGGTAACTCCACCTTACTATATCCAGTCAGAAGTCCAAGTTAACTAACTCTTTCAGGATGCTAACTCCATTTTAGGATTTAACCTGTAAGCCAATGGAGTACTCTTACCTCGTGGAGTATTCTCTTTCTTTTGGTTGTGAGTTCCACTGGGAACTTGTGTTTTCCCTTGTTAATTGTTAAGGAAAAAAAACACCTTTTCCTTGCTAATTGTATGCTCTCCCAATTCTATTTCATATTTATGATTCCTTGTATTTATCATACCTCTTCCCTTTTTCTGTAACCTCTTCTCATAAATAAACCTATCTTTTGCCAAAGAGAATGGCCACTTGGATTCACCAAGCCCCAACATTTGTTGCTAATTGTCCTCCTCAATCTCATCATTTGGTGCTGAATCTCAAACACATCCCAGCTGTGGTGGGAATGGGTGGATTCCTCTTAAGGGAGTTATGGATAACTCTCACTGTTAGGAAGTCTTTTCTTATATCAAATCTAAATCTACTGCTGTACCATGTTCACCCATTGCCTCTAATTCTGTCTTATCTTTTCTTCCTCCTTCCCTTTCTTCCTCCCTCCTTTCCTTCTTTTCCTCTTTCCATCATCCTTCTTTCCTGAACCAAAGCCCTTCAAGTTCTTCTTTCAAGGAGCTTGGTTATATTTTTTATTTCTGACCAAAATTACTTTGAATATAGAGGTTTACTCCGATAGCTGATACCACCATTCTTTGGTTATAGAAATTATGTCATTTCTTCATCTCCTCTGGCTAAGTTTTGACCAGTGCTCTCTAGAAGTTCTCTCTAATCCCTCTACTTTTAATAAATCCCCATTTTTTTTCTTCTCTGCCTTTGATTTCTTAACAAATATCCTTTGATTCTAGGCAAAAATGTGCACAGAATGGCATCACCCACCTTGCCCACTAATATGTTCCTCCTTCCTTTGGTCTATTACATTTCCTTTCAAATATCAAAGCTCTATTGCTAGAAATGATTTCAGAGACCATTTGGTCCAACTCCCTCTTTTCACATATAAGAAAACTGAGACCAAAGAAGTGACGTCCACTCCCCAGCCCTGTTCAAGATCCTTAATAATAGAGATCATTTATATTTGTATTTTCTAGTACCTGGCACATAATAGGCATTTAATAAATGCTTAGCTGAAAGTCACAACATACCACATTCAGGGACCCACAACACACATATATCACCAGCTTTCTTTGTATTTCATTCTCTTCTACCATTCTTAGGAATTCCAGTATTCATACTGAGGGCTGACATTATGAGTTCTCAGTTCCTCAACTTCTTCAACAACCCCGACTTTCTTCATCTCCTTTCAGCCCCACACTCACATGGATCAGTCACTATTAGACCTCATCATCTTCTAGAATTAATTATACCAACTCCAGGAGATGTTCATCAAAAGCCTAGTGATCTTCTCCTTCTTTCTCCATTCCCCTCACTTCCCCAGAGATAAACAATGATTAAGAGAATTCAGGAAAGTTGAGAGAACACTTAACCTTCCCTTGGGCAAGGGAAAGAATTGGGACCATCTAGCTCACAATTGGGATAAGGGACATTGTAATGTTATTGTTAAGTTTCAGAAGACAGTATAAGAAGACCCAAGTGGAATAAAAGTGAGGAGAGCTTGTGCTTGCTTTACAGCTGGGATGGTGTTTGTCAAGGAGAATCATTTAGGTTCATGGAGTCAGGTGAATTCCAATTTGTGAGTAGGTAGTGAATAAATAGTTTTATAAAGGTGGATTTGGGGGATCCAAAGGTCCTTTCTGGAGTAGAAAATGGCAAACTATTCCAGTATCTTTGCCAAAAAAATCTCAAATGGGGTGATGAAGAATCAGACATGACTCAATAATAAAGAATCCTTTCAGAATAAGAGTGAGAGGCACACATCTAACACAGCATTCTCACCTGTACCATTTCAGGAAAGGTGACAGAGCTCACACCAGGAGAAGTAGTCATGAAAAGGAGTGAAGGAGGTCCCAAGTAGCCCTAGCTCTTGCTAAGAGCTGTCTGTCTCGGCCCATGAATTCCCATTCTCTCTCTTCTCCCTCCCCCAGGATCTGTAAATCTGAATCAGCTGTTTTTTTCTTAAGTGAGACAAAGTACCAGAAGTATTTTGAAAGAAATCCTTGGTGTACTCACCATATGCTCCATCAGTATTGGGGAGCAGCTGCTGACTGTCTTCATACCTCCCAACAGCAACAGTCTGGCCATCTTGAATTCCCAGAGTATTTGCTTCTATAAAAAAAGCAAATGCAAAGAAACAAGTCACAATATATATTATATATTTCCTATAGCAGAATTCCTATAGCAAGGGACTCTGAAATAGTTGGCTGAAAAGGTGAAATAGAAGTTTGTTCTTTGGCTCCCTATGAACACAAAAAACCTTCCCCTCAGTACCATACTTCAATTTACTTTTTTATAAACCTTGCTTGTATGAGGTTACTTTTAATAAAGTAACATTTAATTTTAAAATGCTTATAACTCCAAGATGGGAGCTGTTTAGACGCACCTGCTTAGGAAAATTAAGAGGGGAATGATCTGGATAATAAATCTATTTGGTACTATATGCCATGACTGTTTCTTCTTTCCCTCTATCAATCTTTTAGGTACAATCCATACCCACAGGAAAAAAGGAAGGGAGAAGGAATGCTCTGATGTCCTCTCCTCCTCAGTTATTCAGCAGCCTAGAAAAAGGGGAGACCGCTAATGGTCAGAGCCATCACGGAAGCAGTCCCTCCTAGCTTTGGGGATTCAGAGCTAGAAGAACACCAAGAGGCCAAGAATCACAGTAATACTCCTTTTTCATATGAAAAGCACTTTACCTGCATTATCTCATGTGCATCCCACAACAGATGTGGGAACTGAGGCTCAGAAAGAATGACTTAAGCAAGTTTTCACAGCATTTTGATGTATTTGAAGCAGGATTTAAGTTTAAGGTATTCTAATGATAAGTCCAACACACAGTAAAAGAGCCTTCTACCTACTTATTGAGTAAGATTTCACCAGAATATATAAAATGCCCCACCAAACACTGTATTGGTGAAACTTCTGGTACCATCTGCAAGCTTAGATGGTTGAGCTGAAGTAGACACCATGGGGAGGGGAATCCTTGGATGGACATCTGATGGTTATTAAGAGGATCTGTCCCAGAGAGAGGAAGACCTGGGCTCAGATTCAAACTGGGACACTATCTGTGCGACTCTGGACAAATCACTAACTTCTGCTTATCTCTTTCCTCATTTGTAAAATGGAGATAATAGTAGCACCTTCCTGCCAGGATCAAATGAGATAATAATTGTAAAACATTTAGCAAAGTACCTGGCACATAGTAAGTATTATTTAAATATTAGTTATTATTATCTATAAAATGGGTATAATATTGCCATTTAACTCCCTCCAAGGTTATGAAGATCAAGTGAGAATATTTGTTAAATGTTTTGCAAACCTTAAGGTTCTATAAAAACACATGCTGTTGTCTTAGTCTGATAAGCAGTTTTTCTTCATGTGATGAAGAGTCCTTACACCATTTGTAGATGCTAATGAGTTCTTTGGTTCTGCTCTGCACATGCTAATGATGTAGTCCTCATTATTTTCTAATAGTGTAAATACTTGCATATACTCTCTGCTCAACAGTGCATTTTATACCTCACAAACAGCAAAGGAGATCTTTTTGAATATTTGCTAGGAGACTCCACACTTCTATCTGCCAGAGTAACTTGTAGACTGCCTTATCAACTAGCTCCTTGGATACCACAATGAATAACAGAAAGCACTGAGTCAGTTTTCTCTTCTGTAAAATGGGAGTAATGGTGGTTGGATCAGACTACATTTCCTCTAAAGTCTCTTTCATCCTTACAGTCGATACCAGAATTATATGGTTCTGGACCTGTCCTTTCTCACTCACAGAAGAAATGGACAAACTATATGAAGTCTGTGCAAAATGCTCACTGAAACGATCTCCTTCACTTCACACCACCCCAAAGAATAATGCAAAGAACTAGAAAGTACTTGATGATTACTGATAAAAAGCCTATGTCCTAAAGGAGATAGTTTAAGCAAATAGAAATCACTGAAAAGGCTATTATTATGAAGTACATAATACCTTTTATATCCTTCCCCCACTCCATCCCTGGTTTTAAGAGACCTCACCTTGCTAAGTGAAAGACAGCAATAGCCATTAATTATTGTTGGTTTCTAGTGTTTTCCCTACCCATTCCCCTTCTCCTCATCTCCCCAAGTCTTTGGATAAGGTGATGGGCTGTAGAATAGCCTCCCATCTCCCGTCCCAGGTTTGTAGTTTACTAGCTGTTCTGAAGCTGTTTTCATGGGAACCAGAGCTCCTGAGAGAGCTCATTACCACCCTGGCCTCCTCTCCTCCCTTCCCTTTCTGATAGAGATCTCAGCTCCCTCT
Organism: Sminthopsis crassicaudata; assembly: GCF_048593235.1. Lineage (NCBI taxonomy): Eukaryota > Metazoa > Chordata > Mammalia > Dasyuromorphia > Dasyuridae > Sminthopsis > Sminthopsis crassicaudata. Next base: position 568,345,462 of record NC_133619.1, read on the forward strand.
TCCCCCAAGGAAAAAGTGTCAGTGAAGGTGCAAAATCTATGGAGGACAGACACTAACTTTTTGGTCAGAGTCAGCTCTTATGGCAAGATCATGAACTAGACTCCACCAACAACACAATTTTAGTGAGAAAATAATTAAAGAAAATCTGAAAGTAATTTGCCTCCCTGGGAAAAAAGGTCAGTTCCAAGTCCTTGGGAACACCAGCCTAAATGAATCTTAATACAAAACCTCCATCTCTACTACTATTTTTTCTCACATATCTTACTTTGCTACCTGCTTTATCTCTTTAATTTCAAATTAAAATTTTCCTAATTTACTCATTCTCTCTCTCTCTCTCTCTCTCTCTCTCTCTCTCTCTCTCTCTCTCTCTCTCTCTCTCTCTCTCTCTGTCTCTCTCTCTCTCTCTGTCTCTCTCTGTCTCTCTGTCTCTGTCTCTGTCTCTGTCTCTGTCTCTGTCTCTGTCTCTGTCTCTTCTCTCTCTGTCTCTCTCTCTCTGTCTCTCTCTCTCTGTCTCTCTCTCTCTCTCTCTCTCCCCCCCTCTCTGTCTCTCTGTCTGTCTGTCTCTCTGTCTCTCCCCCCCTCTCTCTGTCTCTCTCTCTGTCTCTGTCTCTCTCTTTCTCTCTCTCTCCCCGTCTCTGTCTCTCTCTCTGTCTCTCTCTCTCTCTCTCTCTCTCTCTCTCTCTCTCTCTCTCTCTCTCTCTCTCTCTGTCTCTCTCTCTCTCTCTCTCTTTCCCCCTCTTGTCTTCTCTCTCTCGGGATATAGACATAAACTATATGTAGATATATGTATATATATCTATATAATATATAATATATCTATGTTGTATATTATATATACACAAATAATACCAAAATACACACGCAGAGAGACATACACATAGGTGTGGGTCTGTGTATGTTTCCAACTCAATCAAAAACATGTACTTTTTTGT